>NC_092716.1:93657457-93908327 GCF_047496885.1 Scyliorhinus torazame
GCTAGACCCGTGTCTAGCTCTTTTGCTCCCCCCATAGCACACCCGTAAGTCAGCTGACTCCTGCTGACCCCGGCTTCCCCCGCCGTCCCATTGACCCCCCCGTGTGGGAATCTCCCAATCAGTGTGCGCTCCTCCATTCCCCTCCCCCCTCCGTCCTTTCCTAGCGCGGGAAAAAGCCCGCGCTTTACTAAGCCTGCCCCTCCCCCTCTAGCGCAGCTCCTGTCGCGGCCTTGTCTCATTTCCCCCAACCCTGAGCCTCCTCTCCCTCCAGCACCGGCGCCCACCGTCTCGTACAGCCTTCTCATCCGGTCCCTTTCCCCATCCCCATCCATGCCCCAACCCGTGGAACATTTCCTGCGCGTGATTAACACCCTATGTACAACAAACATCGAACATCGCCCCCCACCCTCACAAACCCTCAGTTTGAGTTCAACTTTTCAGTTTGAATAAAGGTCCAAGCCTCCTCAGGCATTTCAAAATAGTGATGTTGATCCTTGAATGTGACCCACAATCGCGCTGGCTGCAGCATTCCAAATCTCACTCCTTTCCGATGCAGCACCGCCTTGGCCTGGTTGAAACCCGCTCTCCTCTTTGCTACCTCCGTGCTCCAGTCCGGGTATATTCGGATCTCTGCATTCTCCCAGCTGCTGCTCCACTCTTTCTTGGCCCATTTCAAGACCCTCTCTCTGTCCGTGAAATGGTGAAACCTCACCACAATCGCCCTTGGCGGCTCATTAGCCTTGGGCCTCCTCGCCAGCACCCGATGTGTCCCATCCAACTCCAGAGGCCTCGGAGGGGCCTCCACACCCATCAGTGACTCGAGCATCATGCTCGCATATGCCCCGGCATCGGCCCCCTCCACTCCTTCAGGAAGACCCAGGATCCGAAGATTCTTTCTCCTCGACCTGTTCTCCAGGTCTTCGAATCTTTCCGCCCACCTTTTGTGCAGCGCCTCGTGCGCCTCCACCTTCACCGCCAGGCCCAAGATCTCATCCTCGTTCTCATTAACTTTTTTCTGCACCTCCTGGATCTTTACCTCGTGGGCCTTCTGGGTCATCCCTAATCCTTCAATCGCGGACAGCATAGGCGCCAGCATCTCTTTCCGCAGCTCCTCAAAACAGCGCTTAATGAACTCTTGCAGCTCCGGCCCGCCTTCCACTTTATCTCCGGCCGCCGCCATCTTGTTTTTCTTCCCTCGCTTCTCTCGCTGCTCCAACACCGCTTTTTTAGCCGTTTCACTTCTTGTCCGTTCCATAAACAGTGAAGGGGGACCTCACTCTCACCTTCCCACATGGAACGTCTTCAAAAAATTCCCGTTGGGGCTCCTCTAGAGAGCCCGAAAGTCCGTGATCGCGGGAGCTGCTGAATCGTGCGGCTTAGCTCCGCATCGCCGCAACCGGAAGTCTGAGTCAAAACATCTTAATGGTGAGGCAGAGTAAGCACAGAGAAGGAAAGAAAAGGAAGCAAAGCAAATCCTACTCTCCGGATCCCGTGGGACACCTTCATCTGTCCAAGGATCTGTGGATCAAGAATTGGCTTGTTCAGCCACATGAAGACCAACAGCGGAAACCTGCGACCCTGATTAGACATCATCCTCAAATTGAGGTACAGCCAATGCTGTTGTCAACTCGTAGACCATCAGATCTGAGTCTCAGCCTATTCTGCCCCATTATCGTCACAAACACTTCAGTGTATACTGGGTAGTCATCAAAAGTGAAGGCAGCAAATCTTCACTAATCCAGTACACCAGTTGAGATTGGAGAAGTTGTACTATGTAAAATTAAATTGCATGGGATTGTGGGTAATCCCTTAAGATCAATAGAAAGCTGGTTAGGAGACAGGAAGCAAAAAGTTGGAATAAATGGGTCTTTTTACAATTGGCAGGCAATGACTAGTGGGGTACAGCAGGGATCGGTGCTAGGACTCCAACTGTTCACATTCTATATCAATGATTTGGACGATGGAACTAAATGTAATATCTCCAAATTTGCAGATGATACAAAGTTGGGTGGGAGGGTGAACCGTGAGGAGGATGTACAGAAGCTTCAGCGGGATTGGACAGGCTGAGTGAGTGGGCATGTGCATGGCAAATATAATGTGGATCAAAGTGATGTTGTCCACTTTGGTAGCAAAAATAGGAAGGCAGATTATTATTTGAATGGGTGTAAATTGAGGCAGGTGGATCAGTCGCTGAAAGTAAGCGCGCAGGCAGTAAAGAAGGCAAATGGTATGTTGACCTTCATAGCGAGAGGATTTGAGTATAGGAATAAAGATGTTTTACTGCAATTGTATAGGGAATTGGTGAAGCCACACCTGGCATAATGTGTGCAGCTTTGGTATCCTTATCTGAGGAAGGTATTCTTGCTATGGAGGGAGTGCAGCGAAGGTTTACCAGGCTGATTCCTGGGATGGTGGGACTGTCATATGCGGAGAGACTAAATTGGTTAGGATTATATTCATTGGAGTTCAGAAGAGTGAGGGGGGATCTCATAAAAACTTACAAAATTCTTACAGGATTAGGCAGGGTAGATTTAGAAAGAATGTTCCCGATGGTCGAGCAGTCCAGTCTAGGGGTCATAGTTTGGGGATAAGGAGTAAACCTTTAGGACTGAGGTGAGGAGAAATTTCTTCACCCAGAGAGTGATGAATCTGTGGAATTCACTACCACGGAAAGTAGTTGAGGTGAAAATATTGTGTAATTTCAAGAAGGAGGGATAGCTCTTGGGGCTAAAGGGATGCGAGGAAGGCAAGATCTAGGGGCGGGATTCTCCAAACCCCCGTCGGGTGGGAGAATCGCCGGGGGTCGGTGTGAATCCCGCCCCCGCCGTCCTCCTAATTCTCCCGCCCCCAAAAAATTGCCCCTGCGTGAGTCGCGCCACCCGCCTTGGAGAATGGCGGGGTCCGGCGCAACTCAATGGGCCCCGGGGCTAACCGAACTCTTCGGCCCTTGGTGGGCCGAAGTCCCACCCGTTCTTTGATAGTCCCGCCGGGAGGTGCCCCCATGGTGGCCTGGCCCGCGGTCGGGGCCCACCGATCTGTGGGCGGGCCTGTGCCGTGGGGGCACTCTATTGTTCCGCACGCTGTGGTCTTCCGCCATTCCCGGTGCGGAAGCGAATCCCTCTGCGCATGCGCGGGGATGATGCCAGCACGTGCTGGTGCTCCCGCGCATGCGCCGACTCGCGCCGGCCGGCGGATGCCCTTCGGCGCCGGTTGGCCTGGCGCCAAGCCCTTTTCCTGCCGGCCGGCGGGGCGCTAACCACTCCGGGGTGGGCCAAGCCCCTGAAGGTGTGGAGGATTCCGCACCTTTGGGGCGGCCCGGCGCCGGAGTGGTTCACGCCACTCCATCCCGCCGGGACCCCCCGCCCCGCCGGGTAGGGGAGAATCCCGCCCAAGGTGTTGAACCTGATGATCAGCCATGATCATACTGAATGGCGGAGCAGGCTCAAAGGGCCGAATGGCTTCCTGCTGCTTCTATTTTCTATGTATGTTTTTTTGTAAGTTAGAATCATGGAGTCACAGAATCACACAGCACAAGGGAGGTTATTCTACCATTGTACCTGTGCTGAAGCTTTAATATTATCAAGTTTATCCCATTCCCCTTTCTCCATAACGCTGGGTAATATTTCCCTTCGAGCATTTATCCAATTTCCCTTTGAATGTTATGGCTGAAACTGTTTCCACCGTCCTTAAAATTTATGTATTTCTTTTTTCTTTTTCTTTAAATTTTTCCAATTAAGGGGCAATTTAGCGTGGCCAATCCACCTACCCTGCACACCTTTGGGTTGTGGGGGTGAGACCCATGCAGAAATGGGGAGAATGTGCAAACTCCACAAGGACAATGACCCTGGGCCGGGATCGAACTTGGGACCTCGGCATCGTGAGGCAGCAGTGTTAACCACTACACCACCGTGTCGCCGTGATCCTGAAGATTTATGATCTCAGATCACAACAGCTCGTGTGGAACAAAATGTTTCTTCATGTTGGTTCTGTTCTTGAATCAATCACCTTAAATCTTTGTCCTCTGCTTATTGACCCTTCTGCGACTAAAAACAGTTTCTCCTTATTTACTTGAGTGAAAAGAAAGTTCATTATTTTGAACACCATTGTGAAGCCTCCTCTTGTCCTTTCCTGCTCTGAGGAGGACAACTTCCACAGAAGATGTCACAGCAAAGGACCTGGTCTGGAACTTCGATGCAGAAACAAAATACTCCAGTTGCTGGAGTCTGAAATGAAAATGGAAATGTCAGAAATACTCAGCAGGCCTGGCAGCATTTGAGATGAGAGAAACAGAATTAACGTTTCAGGTTGTGGTCTGGTCTCTGCTGTATGACCTGCTGAGTATTTCCAGCATTTTCTGTTTTGACTCCAGGAACTTTCATGATCTGTTTGATGGCTCTCATAAGCCTAACCACAGTTATCCCGCTTCTCCTCTTGACTCCTCCCTGGTCTCTCTGACTTCAAACACAACTCTCACATTGCCTCCATTACTAAAGCCACCTCCAAGAAGCTTTTCTCCTAAACAACTATTAACTCTCAAGACTTGAATACTGCTCCTGAATCCAATGAGGCTCCCCGAACGTTCTTTCACTGTCTTACGTCAGGATCCAAGAGGAAAGTCCATCAGCTGACGGGAGACCTATGTCTCAATCAGTTTCTCAACCTGTAATGTCAGGAGCAATATTGAGTTTCTAGAAACCCTGGAGAGAATGCTTACCTTCAGTGTCTGGGCAGTGTTCGGTTTACCCATCCATTGACTCTCATGGATACTAACTGAAAAGCTTCTACAGAGGTGGACCGACAACCCATCCTGCAGAAGTACTGCCAGAGTGCAGATAAACATTTATCCCTTCGCCTCCTTTCCAATTTCTTTAAAACAAGTGTCATGATTCCCATGTACAAAACACAGACTAGACAATGTTCTTTTTAGCTTGTCAATTGATTAAGTTTGTTCTTTCTTCAGAGGTATATTGATTTCTAATATATGAATAAAACATTATTCAGAGGGAAAAAGTGAAAGGATATCTGACGTACAGTATTGATAGTTACACCAATGGCTGTGATGCCGCCATAGTTACGCACTGTGTTTCTCACTTGGTACAATCTAATCCCGCCCCTGCCTACGGTTACCGATGCAAAGATGTAGAAGCCTTCATAGGGAAGTTAGGAAAGTAGATAAGGCCGGCACGGTGGCACAGTGGTTAGCACTGCTGCCTCACAGCGCCAGGGACCATGGTTCAATTCCAGCCTTGGGTCACTGTCTGCATGGAGCTTGTACATTCTCCCCGTGTTTGTGAGTTTCCTCCGGGTGCTTCAGTTTCGTCTCACAGTCCAAAGATGTACGGATTAGGTGGATTGGCGATACTAAATTAACCCTTAGTGTCCAGCGATGTGCAGGTTAGGTTACGGGAATAGGGTGGGGTGATCGGATGACTGATCATGGGTAGGTTGCTCTTTCGAAAGGTGCAGGCCCGATGGGCCAAATGGCCTCCTTCATCACTGTCGGGATTCTATGATTCTAAGTATATGAGAGAGAAAGAAAACATAGGAACGCTGTGGGTGGAATCTTACCTAAATTTGGCAAAGTGTCGGTTCTGATGTGAAAGCCAGTGTGAATCTGTTGTAGGTGTTTGTGGAAAATCTCACGGGTATTGAGGCTCTTTGAAACATTCTTTTTTAACCACGTGAATTACACCGCACTCATGATGGCCTTCCGCTGATTCGCTCGTAATGGGGCAACTTAATCTCTGCAACCAATGGGGAGCTCCATACAAACACCTCACCAGCACTTGTTCCAGATCCAGTCAAGGGGATGGCACCAGGAAGCCAGCACCACGATTCACAGAGCGAGCCCTGACTAAACTCCTGGATGGAGTCCTCTACCTACAGTCACACGGACATCCCTCCAGCAAGGTGACCACCCCCACCTGGGAGGCAGTCGCAGCCTTAGTCAGTGCTAGCTCACTGCAGAAGAGGATAGGGCGGCAGTGCCACATAAAGATGTGAGCTTCATCACGCGATCAGAGTAAATCTGCCATCTCTCACTGCACCCCCTCACATCCCCCCCACATCTCATACCTCGTGGGTACCGACACCCATCACGAGGCTCTCTTTCCCCACCTCACCCCAATCCCCATGGCCTCCCATTGTATCCGCTCTGCTCCTCATATTCCCGCTCGCGCACAAGTCCACACATGGCACACCTCATCACCATCTGAACTGGCAGGACTCCTGCCTCCACTCTCCCCATCTGTCTCATTGAAGGACACACTCGAGGATAATAGGCATAAGCGGGCACAGCACCCGGGGTCATGTGCGAGCTCAGATACCTCACCCCCTTTGAGGAGAGAGTCTGTGAGCTGGCTGGGGAGGAGCAAGACTGCGTCTGAGCAGAGGGAGAAGTCGGGGCTGCAGACAAAAGTGAGAAACCTCAGGACACACAGTCATTCTTTGAGCCTCACATGACTAAACATTGTCCCATCATTCATCCCCACTGGTGCAGTAATGCTGTATCCTTGTCGGGCAATCAGTCAACCAGCCTGGACCATCCTCCTGCCCCTTGGAGACCACAGACACAAGCAGCTCAGAGTCAGGCTTCTGGCACACCACCATCGAAGGCAGGTCACATCAGTCACCCACACCCTCCATCAGCACAGATACTCACACCTCGGTGGGATTAACGAGCAGGCAGATGAGAGGTCATCCAGTGTCTCTGAACCCCATTATAAGCCTATTTACTGGCAGGACGCATTCAGCTCTCTGTCCGGCAGGGGTCAGACATATCGTGGAGGATGAGAGGAGCATCGCTCTGTCCTCAGTGCAATTCATCATCTTTCTCCCGCAGTGTCTGGCCAATGGTTTTAGAACCCTGCCCATGTACCATCACCAGAACCTACTGCTGGCACGACAGTGCTGATAAGATGTCACACCCCCCCAGTGGGAGAGCTCTCCATTCCCTAGCCGAGGGGCTATGAGGGTATCACTAGCTCCTCGGCCCATAAGGTCCTTAACCATGGCCCAAGGTCCTTCCTCCTCCCTGCAGGTTGTCCCTTGCCACCCTCCTCGACCTCCTCCTCATCCGAGGAGATGCAACGCTCCTCCAACTCCTGCTGGTCCAACTGGTCTCCAAGTTGTGGAGAGTGCAGAAGACCACAATTATGTGGAACACCCTCTGGGGGCTGTATTTGAGGGCACCCCCCCGACCGGTCCTGTACCTTCAGCAGTCCTATCACTTGCTCGACCAGCATGCACGCTAATGCATGACTTCGTTGTAGCAAGTCTCCGCAGGTGTTTGCTGCCTCCGCACTGGTGTCATCAGCCACCTCCTGAGTGGATACCCCTGTCCTCGAGGAGCAATTCCTCCAGCTGCTGCTCTCCCTCAAAGACATTGGGGATCTGTGAGTGCCCCAAGATGTAATTGTCATGGATGCTCGCTGGGAAACAGACACAGATCTGCATTAAGCATATTGTGTGTTCACAAACGAGTTGCATATTGGGGGAGTGGAATCCCTTGTGGTTCATGAATGGTACCCTTGACAAATCCCAAATTTCTTTACCCGTCAGTCTGGCCTCAATAAAAGTCGAGATGGATTTGCAGGTACAGCATTAGTTATTTTATTTAGCTTGCAAGCTTGTTTCATTTCACAGAAGCATAGGCCACATCCAGTCTCCTACATCCCGGAAAGCGAAAGAACAAAGAGACAAAGGGATCTCTGCAAATCAATTCAAATGGTATCAAGTTTCACATACATGATTCCCATAGGTCATCCTATACCCCTCCTGACCTAGTCAGACATTCTGATTGGCTCACTTCCAATCCCTTCCTCTGGCCCCTATTACCCAGCATCCTTTTCTCCTCCTTTGGTGGGCACACCTCTTCCTGCTTTGCCATGCGGTCTGAAATCCTTTGTCTGTGAACTCACCAGAATGAGATTGGCCTATCTCTACATTACAGTAACTAATATCTCTAAAGTAACTATTTTATATCACATTGGTCATTCCCTCCTTTTATCATTCCATGATAACCGAACTGTCCAATCCATAGCTACGGTCCCTCATCTAAAAAGATCTGTCACTGCATTTCCAATTCCTGGCGTAGCCCCCCTTCATCTGCTGCACCCTCATGGATTTTGACAGCTAAGATTTCAGGGGCGTTGATCTGTTCCAGTGCACACCGCATTCTACCCATCACACATTTAAGGATGGCTGGGCCCACAAAGATGCAGCCGATAGCCACCACTAAATACATGACCATATTTATCAACCAGTCCTTCCAACCTCCAAATCCCCAGTTACCCCAAGCGCCAGGATCCTGCATTCCGTCCAGGTGATCCCGTATGTGATCCATAAATTTAGTGATGTTAGCGGTCAAGTCCTGAACTCCCATGATACACTTGCCCTGCACTATGGCGCATACCCCACCCTCACGGGCCAGAAGATAGTCAGGAGCATACCGGTTCTGCATGGCAAACAACCGTAGCTGAGACAATTCCTTGGTTATTGCCCCGAGGGCTCCCAAGGTTTCATTTCCCAAGATGGTAAGGCCACAAATAAAATAATTCCTATTGCTGACAGCCAAGGAACCCCCCAGTAGCCCAGTTTATCTTGCTTCGAAACGCCCATTTGGGCCGCCTAGCAATGCGGAAAGCCCTCGTCCCAACAGTGATATGAGAGACATTCCCCCAGCCACAAAGGAGCTGGAGGCCGGCGTTCAATGGAACGCAAGTGGTGTTGTAACAAACGCATTGGCCAGATGCCTGGGTGATATGGCACCTCCTGTCCGTACAGGTGGGGAACAGACATGTTATATTCGTTTCCACCTCTACCAGCAAACAGCCGTATCCTTCACTGCTGAAACAATTCTCGTATGACCGGGAATCCCTATTGGGAGTGAAGTGGCTAGGTATATATGCCCTCCACCATTGCAGCCTATCATACTGTGAATGGGAATTATCCCGAGGAAGGGAAAGGCAAATAGCCGGTGGTGCTGAACCCGGATCGTAAGGAAGAGTGACTTGCTCGGGCGGTGGCTCGGAACACTGACAATGAACCACCGTTTGGGGAGTGCCCCAAAGCGGTGAAACAGAAAATAACCTAGACACCGCTGCGGGGTTCGGGTAGCAGACAACCTGTCCGTGGCCATACAAGCGGTGGTAAGTCTGGTAGAAGTGATTTATACTACCCAGGTTTTCCTCAGTTTGGCCTTTAACTAAATTAAGTGTATCTCCCGATAACCTACGTTCTAGCTGTACTTCCCTTCTCACACGCCCCGTCCTTTCTCTCGTCCCTCTCTCTCTCTCACAATCTCTTCCTACGCTCTCCTGACGGTCTGATGTTACCTTTATCGCACCAATCTTAACACATCCAAAATCAAATTTACATGTACTCCAAAAACAAGGCAATGTCCATATAATGTTCCCTTCCCATTGCCGGGACCGGTGCAATTGCTTCATGGCTCCTGCATTCTCCTTAACTTTGACGACCTTCCATGAGTCGATACCATGTCTTCGTATATGGGGGCAGCGAAGAACATCACCTTTGCATAGGTGATGTATCCTTGTAGATTGGTTGGGGTTACAAATGTAGTTAATATTCCCCTTTTCCATGTCCGTCGCCAATAACACTCCAAGCGAGGTGAGGCCAAATATCACACAGACGGTGCGTAGCCACCCCATCATGCTCCACACCTGTAAAATAGCACTGGAGAAGGGAGGCAGGTTAATCTGTCCAAGAAAATGAGGCCCGTTATCAGAACTCAACTGAGCTGGTTTACTGTACCGGGGAATGATTTCCCGCGTCAGAACTTTAACCACAGTAGCAGCTTTATTATCGGTAGTCGGATACGCCTCAACCCATCTGCTGAACCCATCCACAATGACCAAAACATATTTATAACATTGACACCTTTCCAACTCAATGTAATCCATTTGGAGCGTCTCAAAGGGACCACTGGGCAACGGGGTTTTCCCCATCCCACAAGGGATACCTTTTCCGGTGTTATATTGCTGACAAATCAAACACCGATTACTGATACTCTGGGCCAACCCCTGCATTTTAGGGTGCCACCAAGTGTCCAGCAACAAATCACTAGTCCCCCGAGCCCCACAATGAGTTGCAAAGTGTACACATTCGATGACCCATAAAGCCAGTACATCAGACATACAAGTCTGATGTGCTGGCGTGGTCCATAAAGAGGAAACAGAACCATATGTACAACCTAACCGTTTCCACATTTGTTTATCACTCTCAGGAGCGTCCTCCTGTAACCTTATGACGTCTTGGATGGTTGGCATTGACTTGTCAGAAGCAGACATATTTATAGTAGATCGTTTAGTCTGACTTAACATTTTAGGCACCATCACTTGCTGAATTTGCGCGGCTGTCCGCGCTGCACAATCTGCTTGTTCATTACCAACGTCAACTGGGGTCTTACCATTTGTGTGGGCAGCGCATTTAATAACGGAAATCTGCGTGGGCATAAGAAGGGCCTGCAGTAGGTCATTAACTAAACGCCGGTGGGATATTTGACCACACATAATCATGTCAGGTTGTTCTGACGAAATGTCACTCAAATCGTCCCTTATTGTGGTAGTTTCCTGAATCAAGGCTAAACAGTCATGGCCAGGTGCGTCTTCATGGACAGGGGGACCTCTAAGAAAACAGGCTGGATTGATAGTGGTACAGTGGTTAAATGTCAGACGTGGATTGTTCAAAAGGTATACCTCATACCTATTCTGACGAGCTGCGGTAAGATGCTGAGTCTGCAGTTGCCTCAGTAGTGCGATGACCGAGTGGGAGCTATACACCGTAATATCCTGTTGGAGGGTGAGAGCATGTAACGGCTATGCGATGGCATTGATTGAACGTAAATCCTGTACTAATCGGTACTGGTCTGGTTTGGCTGGTTTAGGCACAGCAAGTATGGGGGTGTTACATTCTGATTGGCAAGGGACCAAAATACCCTGTTGCAACAGCTCTTGAATTAATTTGTCTATAGACGGAGCAGCTTGGGATTTCAGGGGGTATTACCGAATGGAAGGTAGCTTTACATGATCCTTAATCGTTACCTTTATAGGTGTAACATTTGTCTTTCCCACTTGTGATGGGTATTTCGCCCAGACCTGTGGATTGACATATTCCAAAACATCATGTCCCCAGTGATGCTGCAGTCGAGTGTTAATTGTTTCAGGGACCTCAAAATATTTTATGGCAGTGCCGTCTGGCATGACTTGAAGTGCGTACTCTGTTGGATCCGAATGATCCACTGCCCTCCTTACCATTTGCCCCAGATCCCTGGCATGGTACTGGTCGTGGACCTGACGTGTAATATGAGGGCTTACCGAAGCTGACTGTGGCCATAAATGTGGTGATATTGTAACAAAATCGGCTGTACCTTCTTTGCCCGTGACTGTGGCTGTAACCTTGACTGGCCATTCGGTCCCAATTAATGGCCGGTATTTGCCCTCCAACTCCCTGTTTTGTCCGGTTCTGTCATAGGCCAGGGTAACGTGATGCAGTGAATGTTCAATGTCTAACGTCCACCATTGGGGGTGATAGAAATATAGCACTGTTGTCTCATCCTCCATGATTGGACCGTTACCCCTTCGTCTCCGTACTCTAGCTGTAGCTGGAAGATACACAGTAAATCTCGGGCCAACAAGTTACAGTCCAATCCACTAGTCACTACAAACTGATGATCTGCAGACTTATTCTCGTAAGTGACTGTCACAGGTTCAGAAATAGGATACTCACACACCTGTCCTTAGAACCCCGACAATTGCTGCGTGTGGTCGGATAATGGTAGTCGAAGTTCTGATTGCACAGAAGACATGGCTGCTCCAGTGTCGATTACAAATGGGTGATGTTCATCTCCTATCTGCAGAGAGATAATAGGTTCCCTGTCCGATTGGAGAGACCTTATGACTAAATTAGCTAGTCAATCCTGTGTTGGGAAAGGGTTTGCCTTGGAGAAGTCAGTGTATCTCGTCTGTCTTCCCCTTGGTGGGTACCCCCTCCTTCTGCTGCCTGTCTTTTAAAGGGGCATTCCTGTTGCCAGTGATCTGCACGGTCGCAATTAAAACATGCATTGCTCCCTCTATATCTGCCCCGTCCTCTTCTCCCAGTAGACCAATGGCTCCTCAGAGGGGGCGGCGGTTGTAAAGCTGTTGGTGCATACAGTGGGCCATAAAAAGGAGCTGAGGGTCCCTTTGGGTGGGTTTGATATCCTCCCCCTCGCTGATCCACCCACCCAAAGTCACAATATTGGGGCTCCTGCTGGTAAACTACCATTTCTGCCGCTTGTTGGGGTCGCAGATCATCCTTTTTCATTTCATACTCTGTCTTAACCTTTGTAACTGAGCCTCCTTCCTGGCCTACACCCTCCTTCCAATAAAATCTGACTGCCCTTGCCATCTGGGAAGGGTCATTCTCTGTCCAATTCATGTTATTACATTTCACAGCAGTAGCCACGGAAGGTGGTAGGCAATGCATTAACATAGCACAATATTGAGGGGAATTCTGACCATTTTGATATGGCAAGTCGTCTGACTGCCCACGGTAGATTTCATTAATACGCTCCAGAAATTCCTCTGGCTCTTCAGTCTTCTTAGGTTTTAGGTCTAAGGTAGCAGAAATATTTATGGGCTTTTGAAATGTGCTATTCAACGCATTCAGGATCTGTGTCCGTCTATCGTCATCTAACGCATGGGCTTGCTGAAGTGCAGCGTGGCTAGCATAATTCAGGTGATTGGTATCTTCCTAATCGGCAACTGTCTCCGAGTCTCACCAGGGGGCACTCTAGCTATTTCCTCTGGTTCTTCCAAGACTTTGACGTCCCTCCCTGTCACTAGAGGGAGTTCTTTCTCTCAAAATCATCTGTTGCAGCTCCCTTTGTTCTGAAATTTGCGGTTTCCCCTTGGTTTGGAGGGATTTAGGTGGTATGCTTAATTGTTTCTGGTTAGGATCAAGCCCTTCTCTCGCTGTCCGAGATCTGGTCCTAGAGCTAACTGGGCTTGCGGAACAGAGCTCCTCTTTCTCTACTGATCGTGAAGGTAGTAAATCGGGACCCACACTATCATCCAAAAGGGCTGGAGTTACTGGCATGATTGGAATCTGGGGAGCAGTGACTGGATATAAATTATTATACTCTGGTGGTTCTGGAATTAGTGCAGACAATGCTTCAGGTGCAGTCAAAACTTTTACTGACATTTTTAAATTATTGAATTAATCATTTTCTGTCAATTCAAGGCCAGCCATTGAACTATGTAGCTCATCTTTTGTTTGACCCGAGACTTTCCTGTCTCTACTTGCGCGTTTTTTTCTTTCTTGGCAAAACGATTGAAAAGGTTCTAACAGTGTTCTTTTAAAACTTAAAAATGTTTGAAAATTCAAATTGAATGACTGCAACTTGCAAGCTTAGCTCTGATCTCAACTCAGAACTAAATTTACGATTTGCTTAACACAACTTGTATAACATTTACAACTTAATTAATTCTTTATCTTAACAATTTTTCTTTTAACAAGTTTTTCTTACATTCACAAAAATGTTGGCAAAGTCAACTATCATCTCCAGATTTACACTTTTTAAAATGGTGTCAGTGATCTTCTTTAAGTTTCTATTAATTCACAAATAAAATGAGATAAACATTATTTCAAGTAAGTAAAACTTAAGATTCTGGCAATTTCAATCAATTGCTTTCGAAAATAATAACTTTTATCAAAGAGGTGGAGAAACCCACTGGTTTCCTTTAATTAATTCAAAACTTAACTTTGCTGGAGTTCACTGACTCAAAGGAAAGGTATCCGATTACACTACAGGCTGCTGCGGTTATCTCAAGGCCTGAGTGAGAAGCACAGTCTGTCATCTTTAACTTTGGCTGCTGCTGTTAACCCTTTGAGAGACTTCTGCTTCAACCAATATGCAGCATTCCCCACAATCTCAACTAGTCCTCAGAACTGCGCCCTTCGCCACCACAGTCCAAGGGTACAATTTTAGCTTAATCAACTATACATTTAAAACACTCACACATGGAGTTGAACCATCTTCAATTTTAGATGTCACATCAACCCATAACCTAACCCAAGCCGAATCAGAACTCACACATGGAGTTGAACCATCTTCAGATTTAAAAACACTTATTTAACTGACCCCTCATCTGCTGAAATCACATCAGTCGTCAACAACACAATTAACCCAAAACTGAACTATCAATTATGATATCCCATCAGTTTAATTTGCTAATCCCCAGACTGACCTTTGATTTCGTCGAGACAATCTTTCCGTACCAACCGCGAGTGACCAGACTAATCAGACGATAAGAAGAGGGGAAAAATCAATGTGTGGTCATTTTTCAGCTTTACATTGTGGGCCCTTTTTCCCCATCCTCCTGTTCATAATCAGTCTAATTCTGATTTCGCAGTTGGTCAGAACCGTCTTGAGAAATCCCGGGTATTCGGCACCAAATGACAAATCCCAAATTTCTTTACCCGTCAGTCTGGCCTCAATAAAAGTCGAGATGGATTTGCAGGTACAGCATTAGTTATTTTATTTAGCTTGCAAGCTTGTTTCATTTCACAGAAGCATAGGCCACATCCAGTCTCCTACATCCCGGAAAGCGAAAGAACAAAGAGACAAAGGGATCTCTGCAAATCAGTTCAAATGGTATCAAGTTTCACATACACGATTCCCATAGGTCATCCTATACCCCTCCTGACCTAGTCAGACATTCTGATTGGCTCACTTCCAATCCCTTCCTCTGGCCCCTATTACCCAGCATCCTTTTCTCCTCCTTTGGTGGACACACCTCTTCCTGCTTTGCCAGGCGGTCTGAAATCCTTTGTCTGTGAACTCACCAGAATGAGACTGGCCTATCTCTACATTACAGTAACTAATATCTCTAAAGTAACTATTTTATATCACATTCGTCACCCTATGATGCCATGGAGACCGCAGGGCCACGTGGGTGCAGTCTATCACAACCTGCACCTGGGCATGCTGCTAAGTGGGCAAAGCCCATGGCCTTGGCTCACGTGGTCCTCGTCCAAGTTTATTTACATGTGGGCCCTCACATAAAGGGTATCTGTTACCTCTCATACATTTGAGTGTGGCTGATTGGGAATGGTCAATGATGCTGCCCCGAAACGAGCCACTCACAGAGAGGTTCAGAGCGGCGGTAACTATAAGGGCCACTGGCAGTGGGTGTCCTCCCATTCTATGTGGAGCCAGCTCTTGCAGGACCTGGAAAAGGTGGTCCACCATCTCGCAGGACAAACGCAGTCTTCTCCAACACTGAAGCTCCGACATTGGCACTCATTCACTTCTGGCCTTTGCACCTGTTTTAATTGCTCCACTGGTGGCGGCCGTCTTTTAAGTTGCTTTGGTCCAAAACTTTGGAATTTACTCCCTCAATCACTCCATATCTCGATCCCTCGTTCCTCAATGAAGATGCTCATTACGACTTACCTCATTGGCCAAGCTTTTGGCTATCTGTCTTAATATCTCCTTCTGTGACTCTGTGTAAAACGTTTTAATAATACACTTGTGAAGTGTGCTTCATAGAATTTACAGTGCAGAATTCGGCCACTCGGCCCATCGAGTCTGCACCGGCCCTTGGAAAGAGCACCATGTTGGGATGTCTTACTCTGTTAAAGCGACTATATCAATGTTGAGGAATATTTTTCGAAGCAAATGTCTTTGTTCAGATGATGTTCAAAAATTCTGCCTGATTACACTGGTTCATGGTAGGTTTTGCATCCATGTGATATGAAGTTTGCATCTGAATCACCCCTGTATCCCCGCCCCTGCCTCCAACCCATTTTCTCCACCACTGGTGGCAGGTTTGAGCTGCCTCAAGCCTGCCCTAGAACACCCTCCCCAAATCCATCCACCCACCTGTTCTGCCTTCCTTTAAAAACCTCCCCAAAGCCCATTTTTAAAATCCTCTCACTTTTGGCCTTGCACCCAGCCCTTTACTAATGGAAATACGAGTCTTTCTTTATTTCTGCTTATTGTGAACAGACACACATTAGCTCTTTATAACAGCAAGTCATTGTGAAGCAGCTGAAGTCAAGCAAACTTAAAAAAGGCACGAAAAAAGTGATACATATATATGTGCACATATAATTATTCACCTATGGGCAGCACGGTGGCCCAGTGGTTAGCACTGCTGTCTCACAGCACCGAGGACCCAGGTTCGATCCTGGCCCTGGGTCACTGTCCGTGTGGAGTTTGCACATTCTCCCCGTGTCTGCGTGGGTTTCGCCCCCACAACCCAAAGATGTGCAGGTATGTGAATTGGCCATGCTAAATTGCCCCTTAATTGGAAAAAAAATAATTGGGTACTCGAAATTTAAAAAAAATAATTTCACCTATTTGATACTTTTGTATCGGAAATTGCAATTTGTATTTCCTCCCACTGCTCAGGTTCCCGTTTGACAGAATGTCGAGCAGTGAAGTGCAGCACAATGTAACACAGTAGGAGTTCCAACAAGGTCAGTGGAAAGGATTTTGTGGAAGTAACAGGTATCACTCCTCAGTAACTGAAAGAGTAAGCACTCGCTCAATGATGAAAACCACTCACGATTCTCCCCTTATCATTTTACCAATGAACGTACAAAGCACACATGCCCATGTTATGTGAACTTGAGTACAGTGATCTCATGCCCAACAGTGTGTATTACGCTTTTTTATTTACTGATCATGCAGTTAGCTACTTGTAGCTAATGGCTAATGTATTAGATAGAGCTACGTCATGCAAGAATACTGGAGGTGCTGTATTGCTGGCAGTCAGTCGTTTAGGTTAGATTAAAACCAATATCTTATCTGTCTGTCCGAATGGGTTTAGTGGATGTTATAAATCACACAGCGACAGGGACCAGGGTTCAATTCCGGCTTTGGGCGACTGTCTGCGTGGAGTTTGCACATTCTCCCCATGTCTGCGCGGGTTTCCTACGGGTGCTCCGGTTTCTCCCAAAGATGTGCAGGTTAGGTGGGGCTACGGAGATAGACGAGGGAATGGGGCTAGGTGGGGTGCTCTTTCAGAGGGTCGGTGCAGACTCGATGGGCCTAATGGCCTCCTTCTGCACTGGAGGGATTCTATGATTCTATAGTACAGTACCAGTGGATGAAGAAGGGTTTTCCTGTTTTATGTTTGAGCAGCAAGTCGAATATCTACCCCTACAGGCCCGGACAGTTTCCAAATTTATCTCTGCCATAGTCTACATGGGACATGATAATGGAAATGATCTCAACAATACATATCAATAAAAAACCTTCTGTAATGTGGGAAACAAAGTGATTTGCAGACAAGCATAGAGTGAAAGAATAAACTGAAGATGAGATCTAGATAGAATGGAGTGAAAACAAACGATCATGCTGCCACGGAATGATCAAAATCCTATTTTATTCAGGGAGTAGGATAAGAAAACAGAAAATAGGAGCAAAGTGTCCACGTGGAGTTTGCACATTCTCCACAACCCAAAAGATGAGCAGGGCAGGTGGATTGGCCACGCTAAATTGTCCTTTAATTGGAAAAAAATTAATTGGGTACTCAAAATTTATTAATAAAAAAGAAAATAGGAGCAAGAGTAGGCCATTCGGCCCCTTGAGACTGTTCCTGCCATTCAATACAATCATAGCTACTCTAATCTTGGCCTCAACTACACTCCCCTGTGTGCCCCCCATAACCCTTGACTCTCCTTAGATTCAACAATCTGTCTATCTCAGCTGTGAATGTATTAAATGACCCTGCCTCCGTACCTCTCAGGGGAAGAGAATTCTTAAGATTAACCACGTTTTGAGAGAAGAAATTCCTCCTCACCTCCATCTTAAATGGGCAGCCCCTTATTCCGAAACTATGTTCCCAGTTCTATATTTTCCATATGTACTTTTAAAGGGTTATCCAATTAGCCCCACAGCCCTGCAAATATTTTCCTATAATAAAAATAATCTTTATTATTGTCACAAGTAGATTTACATTAGAACATAGAACGTAGAACATACAGCACAGAACAGGCCGTTCTGCCACGATGTTGTGCCGAACCTTTGTCCTAGATTAATCATAGATTATCATAGAATTTACAGTGCAGAAGGAGGCCATTCGGCCCATCAAGTCTGCACTGGCTCTTGGAAAGAGCACCCTACTCAAGGTCAACACCTCCACCCTATCCCCATAACCCAGTAACCCCACCCAACACTAAGGGCAATTTTGGACACTAAGGGCAATTAACACTGTAATGAAATTACTGTGAAAATCCCCGAGTCGCCACATTCCGGTTCATGTTCGGTACAGTGAGGGAGAATTCAGAATGTCCAAATTACCTAACAAGCACGTCTTTCGGGACACTGGCGTTGTAAAGCAACAGTGCTAACCACTGTGCTACCATGCCACTCCTTTTCAAGTGCTTCTTCAATTGCTTTTTGGAAGTTACTATCAAATCTGCTTCCACCACCTGTTCAGGGGGGCATTCCAGATCGTCATAATCCATTGCATAAGAAACATTCTCTTCGCCTCCTGCTTCTTTGTTGTGCCAGTTTCCTGAATCTACAACTTCTGGTCATCGACTCTATCAGCGGAAACTGTTTTCTCTTCCTTACTCTATCAAAACCCTTTGTATTAAACCTTCCCTTAATCTTCTCTGCATTCTCTGGTGTCTACACTTAACTGAAGCCTCTCATCCCTAACACCATTCTCATAAATCTTCTGTGCATCCGTTCATTCCTGAGCAATGTAAGTTATTGTAAACATTATTTTCCTGTTGAATGATCGACTTACAACATAAAGCACATGACTTGAATCTGACTATGAACGAAGATGATTTCAAAAGTGGGGATGATTGAAACTTTCTGTTGGGTTCTCTTCCACTTCCCTCGCTCAGGCTGGTATGACATGCGTTGGCAATCATGGCAACAAGAAGAAACATCTATTCTTGTGCAGGTTCTCCCAGATCAGCTTCTTCCAATGTGCGATACGCTATCTCCTTGGCAGATTCTTAAGTGAAGATGGTCTTTTGATTTAAGAAGGCTGTGGTAAAGAGTTCCCTTTAAAAGGATCTGCAGCTTATTGCAAAGTGTGGAGAACTTGCATCCATGGCATCAAGCACTGTCAGTGAATTCAGATTGCAGGTTCTCTTATAAATTCTTATTCCAGGCCTGTTGAGGTACTGAGCAGAGGGTAATTATTCCTCTGCAGGCAAGCTGAAGATATGAGCTGTCAGTGTGATATTCAGCCTTGCTTAATTATGAGCTGCAACAAGGGTGGCCAGGCAACAATTGGTGGATTCCATCCTGGAAGTTGACAGAAAATACTCCCAGGCCCCAACTGTAGAGCTGCCGGTGGAGAGAAAAAAGCTGCAAATGGGCTTTAACCTGCTATCCACGAGGAAAGCAGTGTACCAACTCCACCAGACACGGGGGACCTTCCACGAACACAGAGACAAGGCTGGCCGCCTATTGGCTCACCAGCTGAGAAGGCAGGCAGCCACAAGGGAAATAGCGCTGGTAAAGGATAGCAGAGGCAGACTGGTAACAGAACCAAAGGAGGTCAATCGGGCATTTGAGACCTTCTACCGGGGACTGTACGCCTCCGAGCCCCCCAACGGGGGCCCGGGGATGAAACAGTTACTAGATGGACTGGAACTACCAGTGGTGGGGGAAGACAGACGGGGGAGCTGGAAGCACCAATAGATCTGGGAGAAATCATGGAGATCATCAGCTCCATGCAGGCGGGGTAGGCACCGGGACCCAACAGGTTCCCGGCGGACCTCTACAAAAAATTTGCACCAGTCCTGGCCCCACACTTAAGGGACATGTTCGCGGTATCACTGGCAAGGGGCACCCTGCCCCCCCACGCTAGTGTAGGCCACAATTTCATTGATACCCAAAAAAGATAAAGACCTGACGGAATGCGGATCATACAGACCCATTTCACTGCTGAACGTGGATGCGAAAATACTCGCAGAGGTCCTGGCCAAAAGGCTGGAGGGCTGTGTACCAGAGGTGGTCGCAGAGGACCAAACGGGCTTTGTCAAGGGTAGGCAGCTCACAGCGAACATGAGGCGGCTGCTGAATGTGATAATGACCCCGCCCCCCCCGGGGAGAGAACACCAGAGGCGATTGTCTCCCTGGACACAGAAAAGGCCTTTGATAGAGTCGAATGGAAATACCTCCTTGAGGTACTGGAATGGTTTGGGCTAGGAGCGGGGTTCACCGCCTGGGTGAGGCTCCTGTACAACGCTCCCAAAGCGAGTGTCCGAACTAACACCACCAGCTCTGAATACTTCCAGCTACAGAGAGGAACAAGACAGGGCTGCCCCCTGTCCCCACTCTTGTTCGCGCTAGTGATCGAACCCCTGCTGATAGCCCTGCAGGACGTGAAAAGCTGGAAGGAAATCCGGAGAGGAGACAGAGAGCACAAAGTCTCACTCTATGCAGATGACCTCCTCTATGTCTCAAAGCCACAGGAGGGACTGAAGGCAATACTGCAAATACTGAAAGAGTTTGGAACCTTCTCGGGCTACAAACTTAACCTGGGCAAAGGCAAGGCATTTCCAGTGAACCCAAACGGTGGAGGGAGAGAGCTGGAGGGGCTCCCGTTCAAAACTGCCCAGAACAGATTCCGCTACCTGGGGATCCAGATAGCCAGAGACTGGACACAGATCCACAAGTGGAACCTGGCCAGCCTGGTGGAGGAAGTAAGAAGAGACCTTCAAAGGTGGGGCTCACTCCCACTCTCCCTGGCGGGGAGAGTGCAGATGATCAAGACGATCAAGATGAACGTACTGCCAAGGTTCCTCTTCCTGTTTAGATCTATTCCGATCTTCATTCCCAAGGCCTTTTTCCACAACATAGACAGGCTAATCATGGCGTTTGTATGGGAAGGTAAGAACCTGAGAATTCCCAAACAGACACTGCAAAGAAGGAAAATCAAAGGGGGCTTGGCCTTACCAAACCTACAATACTACCACTGGGCAGCAACGGCAGAAAGAGTGAGGGGATGGGTACAAGAACCCGACACAGATTGGAGGAGGCATCCTGTAAAGGAACGACCCTCCGGGCCCTGGCCACGGCAGCACTCCCATCCTCCTCAACAAGATACACAACAAGCCCAGTGGTAGCGGCCACGCTGAGAACGTGGACCCAGCTGAGACAACACTTCGGGATAGCCAAAATGTCCCCCATGGCTCCCATATACGGCAATCACAGATTCCCCCCAGCCACGCTGGATACCACCTTCAAAAGATGGAGGCGGGTCGGGGGCACATTGACGGTCGGGGACTTCTATGTAGGGCACAAACTGGCGACACTAGATGGACTGACAAGGAAGTGGAGGCTAGCAAAAGGACAGGAAGTGAGACACCTCCAAACAAAGAGACAGTAGGGTACCCGGGGCCCCAGAAAGCACACTACTAGAGGACCTGATAGGCACAAGCAGCGAATAGGGGGGGTTATGTGGGAAAATATATGGACAGCAACTGGACAGAGCCCGGACTTCACTGGACGAGACCAGACAAAAATGGGAGGATGAACTGGGGACAGAGGTAGGATGGGGACTCTGGAGCGAAGCACTGAGCAGGGTGAACTCCACCTCCTCCTGAGCAAGGCTAAGCCTAATGCAGCTCAAAGCGCACCTGACCAGAACCCGAATGAGCAGGTTCTTCCCGGAGGTGGAGGATAAATGTGAGCGGTGCCAGAGGGGCCCGGCCAACCACACCCACGTGTTTTGTGCTTGCCCCAAGCTTGCTGGGTTCTGGACAGCCTTCTCCAAGGCAATGTCCAAGGTTGTGGGATGAGGGTGAAGCCACGCCCAATAGTGGCAATCTTCAGGGTATCGGAGCAGCCAGAGCTATACATGGGGATGGCGGCCAAGGCCCTCGCTTCCGCTTCCCTAATCGCAGGGAGCGGGGGGACAACGGGTAAGGGGGAGGAACCATAGACCGATCTAGAGGGCAACGAAATGCACGTAGGGTCAGTTAAACGAAGGACAAACTAAACCTCTCTGTATAATAAAGGAAATTAGCGCGGGAGAGAAAAATGCGATGTGTATATATACAACTGTTTATAAATATGGGAATTGCAATAAAAATATATATTTTTTTAAATTATGAGCTGCAACAGGGAATGGTGAAAAACCGAGGATCAAGCCCCTTTCCTGTTTATCTCACTCAGTAAGACATTATTAATGCCAGAAGATGAAAAGATTTTATTGGAATTCAAGGTGGAGAAACCCACTTTCGATATTATGCAACTGTTCAGTGGCTAAGTGCACCATGTGGTGTTAAATGGAATCATTAAAACCAGAAGGTTGCATGTTCGAGTTATTGAGCGCAACTGAAGCAGAAATAGATGTCTTACAGTTAACCTGCATCCTGAACTACCAAGGCAGGGGAGCTAGCAAGGACATTATGTTGTCAGATGTTGTAGTAGCTTGAGGCACTAATGTGGAGACTTCTTGTACAATGATGCACGATCAATTACACTCAAGACAAAGTGATTTCATAACTGAAGGCTTTAATCGACTAGAACTGTTCCCCAGCAGCTTCGGTACAGAAAGTGAAGGCTGCTGGGATGGCACCGGTTCTTACACTCCGCCTGTCAGGGCGGAGCTACGTAACAACAGCCAATGGTAAACTCCTAGGTTTAACCAATGGTCATCAGCCTCTTAGATACAGCAATACCTGATAATACCACATTCAACCCCTGTTAAAAAAGAGTCCGGTGGGGGTGGTGGCCAGTGATAACAGTCGCCTTTAACATGGTATGATCAGATATGTAGGTACCGTGATACCTCCTTACAGGGCTGTCGAGAATATTTACAAAGTGTTCGTTCACGGTTAAAGTCACAGCGAAGCAATCAGTCGATCGGGTGGCCTGGTCGTCCTTCTGGATCGTCTGGGCTTCGGTGGTGATTCTCTGGGGGTTAGCGTGCAGCAGGTGGACCCTCTCGACCAACGGGCCCGACTTGTGTGCCCGCACGTGCTTCCGAAGCAGGATGGGTCCGGGTGTCGCTAGCCAGGTTGGGAGCGAGGTCCCGGAGGAGGACTTCCTGGGGAAAACAAGGAGACGTTCATGAGGTGTCTGATTGGTAGTTGTACAGAGCAGCGACCAGATGGCGTGGAGGGCCATCGGGAGGACTTCTTGCCAGGGGGAGACTGGGAGATTCCTGGACCGTAGGGCCAGTAGAACAATCTTCCAGACCGTTCCGTTCTCCCTCTCCACCTGCCCACTTCCCCAGGGGTTGTAACTGGTCGTCCTGCTTGAGGCAATGCCCCTGCTGAGCAGGAATTGACGCAGTTCGTCGCTCATAAAGGAGGACCCCTATCACTGTGTATGTACGTAGGGAAACCGAACAGTGTAAAGATACCCTGGAGGGCCTTGATGACGGTGGTTGTGGTCATGTCTGGGCAGGGAATGGCGAATGGGAACCGGGAGTACTCGTCAATCACATTCAGGAAATACGTGTTGCGGTCGGTGGAGGGGGGGGAGCCTTTGAAATCCATGCTGAGGCGTTCAAAGGGACGGGAAGCCTTTATCAGGTGCGCCCTCTCTGGCCGGTAGAAGTGCGGTTTGCACTCCGCGCAGATTTGGCAGTCCCTGGTGACTGTCCTGACCTCCTCGATGGAGTAGGGCAGGTTGCGGGTCTTGATGAAGTGGAAGAAACGAGTGATCCCCGGGTGGCAGAGGTCCTCGTGGAGGGCTCGGAGGTGGTCCACTTGTGCAGTGGCACAAGTGCCGCGGGACAGGGCATCAGGAGGCTCGGTTAGCTTCCCCGGACGGTACAAGATCTCGTAGTTGAAGGTGGAGAGTTCTATCCTCCACCGCAAGATCTTGTCATTTTTAATCTTGCCCCGCTGTGCATTATCGAACATGAAAGCAACCGACCGTTGGTCCGTGAGGAGAGTGAATCTCCTGCCGGCCAGGTAATGCCTCCAATGTCTCACAGCTTCAACTATGGCTTGTGCCTCTTTTTCGACCGAGGAATGGCAAATTTCAGAAGCATGGAGAGTACGGGAGAAGAAAGCCACGGGCCTGCCCGCTTGGTTGAGGATGGCCGCCAGAGCTACGTCGGATGCATCGCTCTCAACCTGGAAGGGGAGGGACTCATCGATGGCACACATCGTGGCCTTTGCAATGTCTGTTTTGATGCGGCTGAAGGCCTGGCGGGCCTCCGTCGACAGGGGGAAGGTTGTGGACTGGATTAGGAGTCGGGTTTTGTCTGCGTAGTTGGGGACCCACTGGACGTAATAACTGAAAAATCCGAGGCAGCACTTCAGGGCCTTGGGGCAGTGAGGGAGGGGGAACTCCATAAGGGGGCGCATGCGCTCAGGGTCGGGGCCTAGATCTCCATTTCCAACTACGTAGCCTAGAATGGCTAGACGGTCGGTGCTAAACACGCATTTATCCTTATTGTAAGTTAAGTTAAGGATTTTCGCGGTCTGGAGAAATTTGCGGAGGTTGGTGTCGTGGTCCTGCTGGTCATGGCCGCAGATGGTGATGTTATCCAGATACGGGAGAGTTGTGTGTAAGCCGTACCGGTCAACCATTCGGTCCATCTCTCGCTGGAAGACCGAGACCCCATTAGTGACATCAAAGGGAACCCTTAAAAATTGATAGAGCCGCCCATCTGCTTCGAAGGCAGTATACTTGTGGTCACTATTACGGAGGGGTAGCTGGTGGTAGGCGGACTTGAGATCCACCGTGGAGAAGACCTTGTATTGCGCGATCCTGTTTACCAGGTCGGCTATACGGGGGAGAGGGTACGCGTCCAGCTGCGTAAACCTGTTGATGGTCTGACTGTAGTCAATGACCATCCTATGTTTCTCCCCGGTCTTTACCACCACTACTTGAGCTCTCCAGGGACTGTTGCTTGCTTCGATGAACCCTTCCCTCAGCAGCCTTTGGACCTCTGACCTGATGAAGGTCCGGTCCTGGGCACTGTACTGCCTGCTCTTGGTGGCGACGGTTTTGCAATCCGGGGTGAGGTTCGCAAACAGGGACGGCGGGTCGACCTTAAGGGTCGCGAGGCCACAGACAATAAGGGGGGTATAGGGCCGCCGAATTTAAAGGTCAGGCTTTGCAAGTTACATTGGAAGTCCAACCCCAGGAGGGTAGCTGCGCAGAGGTGCGGCAGGACATAAAGGCGGAAATTATTGAATCTCCTGCCTTGGGCAGTGAGGTTTGCTCGGCAGAACCCCTTTATCTCCACCGAGTGTGACCCGGAGGCCAGGGAGATCCTTTGGTTTACAGGGTGGGTAACAAGTGAACAGCGCCTTACCGTGTCAGGGTGAACAAAGCTTCTGGTGCTCCCAGAGTCAATCAGGCAAGACGTCTCGTGGCCGTTGATGAAGGCTGTAGTTGTTGCTGTTGCGAGTGTCCGAGGTCGACTTTGGTCCAGTGTCACCAAGGCCAGATGAAGCAGTTGCGAGTTCTGATCGGGCTGTGTTTAGTCGGCCGTTCTGGGGGCCTGTGGCCCCATCCAAGATGGCGTCTCCCATGGGTTGCACATGGTGGCCGGGGATGGACAAGATGGCGGCGGGGATGGACAAAATGGCGGCGCCCACCCATCCAGCGTGGTGTCCGGGGGGCAAGATGGCCGCGCCCGTGGGTCGCACGTGTCCCTCGGATAGAGGGGTGTCGATGAGCGCTGGCCGGTCGGGGCCTGAAGGGGGGTTTGCCGCGGCGGTCCGGAGTCGCTGGAGACCGCTGCCACGGCGCGGGCCTGGCAGACCCCCACAAAGTGGCCCTTCTTGCCGTACCCTCTGCAGGTGGCGGTGTGGGCCGGGCAGCGCGAGCGGGGATGATTCGCCTGCCCGCAGAAGAAACAGTGGGGCCCGGCGGTGTTAGCGGGCCATCTCACTGCGCAGGCCTGCGGGGTCAGGGGGAAGGTCTGTGGGGCTGCCGCTGCGGGGTGCCATGCAGCTCAGGGGGCCGCCGCACGGTCGGGCGCATAGGACATAGCGTTTTGGGAGGCTATGTCCATGGACCTTGCCAGGGCCAGTGCCTCTCTACGTCCCAGGGTGTCCTTTTTGTTAGGAGTCTTTGGCGGATCACTGAGGAGGTCATACCTGCTACGAAGGCATCCCTGATTAAAAGTTCCGTGTGCTCGCTCCCCGAAACTTGCGGGCAGCCACAGTTTCAGCCCAGCACCAGTAGCGCGCGGTAGAAATCCCCCAACGATTCACCGGGGCTTTGCCATCTAGTTGCAAGCAGGTGACGTGCGTAGACCTGATTTGCAGGGCGGATATAATGTCCTTTTAACAATTTGATCGTGGCATCATAGTCCTCCGCCTCCTCGATAAGGGTGTAGATCCCAGGGCTGACCCTTGAGCGCAGGAGATGCATTTTCTGTCCTTCTGAGGGAGTGCCTCCGGCCGTCTCGAGGTAGCCTTTAAAGCACGCCAGCCAGTGTTTAAATATTGCCGCTGAGTTCTCCGCGTGGGGGCTGAGTTGTAGGCACTCTGGTTTGATTCGGAGATCCATCCTTCCAGCTTAAGTCTAGTCGATTAAATTGATGCACGATCAATTACACTCAAGACGAAGTGATTTCATAACTGAAGGCTTTAATCGACTAGGACTTGTTCCCCAGCAGCTTCGGTACAGAAAGTGAAGGCTGCTGGGACGGCACCGGTTCTTATACTCCGCTTGTCAGGGCGGAGCTACATATCAACAGCCAGTGGTAAACTCCTAGGTTTAACCAATGGTCATCAGCCTCTTAGGTACCACAATACCTGATAATACCACATACAACAAAAGGAGTCTATTGAAAACAGTAAACCATATATGTGCACAGAGGTCTCTAAAACAGGTCTTCACTCTATGACTCCTGGGTTCACACTGCTTGGGCCCCTGCTCCCAGGGTCCCCCATTTTTCCCCATTGGTCGGGGTTTGCACGTTCATGCATGTGTGCCCCAAGCTGGTCACATGACCCCCAAGGGATCACCCTTAAAGGATCCAAGCTACCACAGGTGTCAGTGGAGCTTTAAACATTGTACCATTCTTCAGGGTTGAACTTTCCACCTGAAGCTACTTGTTGGATCTGCGGTAAGCAGGACGAATATTGATTGGTAGAAATTAATGAGTAGGGTTTATTACGATACAAATCCAAACTCCTCCACTTCCCTAAGGGTCTCCTTCCCTGACCTGCATGCAGGCTGGGGATTTTTATGTGAATTAACAGGGGGAACCCTACCCCTTAAAGGGACAGTTCATATTCCAGGGAGGTCATGGGAAACCGTATGGTCCTGATCCAATGACCTCCATTGGGGTTATAACACTACTAGAAAGACTCAGTCATGAAGAATGGCCTGAATGTGTTTCAGGCAATAGGTGAGATCTTCTTAGAATTGAGTCATGTCCCTCAGAGAAGGAACCGCAGAAACCATTTTGACTTCAATTTGTAGCCTCCAACATCACCAATGCTTGAGAATTGGTTAGGTTTCTCTGTTCTCTAAAGGTTGAATACTCCTGCCCTCTACTGATCACTTTTGGACACCGCTGAACTGGCAGATAACAGAGTCTTTTGCAAATAGTTTCCATTGGTTTTATGTGCAGCTATAAATATCTGGGTTTGGAAACAGAACAGCAACTTTGTCTATTTTAGCATTGTCATGTGGCAGAACCAACTCTGGTGCAATTGCTGGGAACAAAACAGGCAACAAAAGACTCATGGCAAATCAAATTCTGACTTCGAAACTTTTCATAACAACACTCGGCCCAGTCCTTACTTACGCATTTATTCATTGTGTGTAGTTTTTAAAATCATTGGAGGAAAATATGTTCCAAGTTATAAGCTCATGCACTTCACATAAGGCAATGATTTGCGCTCTGGGTGGTTAGCTCTGCGTTAGGCATTGCATTATGTGGTTCAGGAGGCCTACTCTGATATGGCAGTCCCTGCTGCATTTGCTGCAGAGGAAGACAATGGACTGAGAAGGCGCACGATTCTCTGGCCTCTGTTTGGTCTGGGCTCTCTTCATAGCCAGCAAAGCTTTCTGCTCCTGCTTGCAGCTTCCAAACAGTCAACGTCCAGATGTCATGGCTGTCCATGACTATCTCCCAGTTGTCAATGTCTATCTCCGCCATCTTGACAGTAAAGAGGTTGGGAGAGGAACACTAAGTCAGGTGCGACACTTGGGGGAGTAATGCACTGTTGTGAGTGCTGCATTTTGGATGAGGTATTGAATCAAGATCTCGTCTGCTCTCTCAAGTGGACATAAAAGATCCCATGACCCAATTTTGAAGAACAGGGGAGTTCTCTCTCTAATGGCCTGACCAATATTAATCCCTGAATCAAAATCACTCATAACAGATTATCTATTTGCTACTGTCATTTTGCTATTATATGGAAACTTGAAGTGCACAAATTGGTTGTTGCTTCTCACAAGAGTAACTGCACTTATGTAGTACTTCTTGGATGAAAAGCATCTTGGGATGAGTGGTAGCGTGGCCCCTTTAAGGGGCCGAGCTCCACTGACCATGTGACTGGCTCAAAGCCAATTGCATGGGAGCGTGTGAACCCCGGCCAATGGGAAGTTTGACAGCCCACTGTGGGATTCTGGAGCCAAAAGGTTACGACCTGTTGTCCCGTGTCCCGTGCCTGTTGTCTAACAGCCTTTGCCTTTCATCAATAAACACCTTTGTTTATTACTGGAAACCTCCAGTGTCGTCTCAAACCACCACAGGGTGAAAATGTGAAGGACTGTTTTACCTGGATTGTGAATGGTGTAAAGAGATAAAGAAACAAAATGAATAACCAGAAACATCAGCATTTTTCCCTCAGTGTTGTGGGAAACAGTCTAAAAGCTGCTCACGTTGTCTCCATTTCCAAGCAATCTAGTTGGTCAGATTGAATGCTATTGGTAAACCGGTATTACACAAATGAATTTTCTATTTGGAAGTTTGCCACCTCCTTACCTTAAGACACTGATTTTCTTTGGGGCATAATTGCTTTGACATCTTCTGACACCTTGTCCAAGTGGTCAACTCTGAGTGTTAAAAGTGATACAGCAATCCACCTGATGTCCACACACTTTTCCGTAATGCATTATCATCTGGAACAGGAAGACTGGCTGATTTTATCCTCTCAAGCTTACCTTCAATGGCATTTTTAGTATTTTCCCTTCTGGTGGAACATGGACCATTCTGCTATTTTGTAGTTTTGCAAACGGAACCATGAGGTCAATCGCCAATGCATATTTGTTCAGCTAATTAATCTTCTG
The DNA here is from genome assembly GCF_047496885.1 of Scyliorhinus torazame. NCBI lineage: Eukaryota > Metazoa > Chordata > Chondrichthyes > Carcharhiniformes > Scyliorhinidae > Scyliorhinus > Scyliorhinus torazame. Next base: position 93,686,667 of record NC_092716.1, read on the forward strand.
AAAGAGTATTTACACAGGTGAGCACGTCCAAGATCGATCAGCTCTTGAAAAAATGCTTTTCCTGGACCAAGATTTCTTAAACCTATGTGTTGAAGTATTAGCACATCTCCTGTCGCACTAACTCCAGTAAATTAGTTCATATGCCATTCGTATGGACAGACATCTCTTTAAAATAGAATGCAGCTGCCTCTCTTTAAAGCTAGAAGGGGCACTGATTTGGTATTCTTGAAATGAATAGTGAGTTCTCTTAGAGGTCAGATTGTAGATGAGAGCTGTATTTTAATGACAAGTATTTGGAAAACAAAGGTAGTTTCAAAGGATTTATCTTTGTATTGGTAAACGTTACAAATAAAATATTGTTTTAGGTGTGTTTAATTTGATGCGTCTGTGTCTGAAAGGGTATAACCTACAGTTAGATTCATGCTAGACAAAGGTGTTTGGATGTGTGGGGGTTAGTTAAGTTCCAACAATGTTACTATTGTGCTTAGAGAGGGCTAAAGTGTGAAGAATAAATCGGCCAGCAGAGGTATGCTGGCATTGCTTAACAAATGGAGGCCCTTGTAAGATAAAAAAACTTTTAAAGTTTTAGTTTGAGCTGGATATATAGCAGTTGGAGACAGGACACTGGGAAGTGAACATCTATCAACTCTGCCAGGAGAAGCTGGAGAGGGCAAGAGAATTGCAAAGATGTAAGCTTCCTAAGGAACAAGTTACGGTGCAGATAATCAGGGAATTAGGTCAGAAAGAACGTTTAAGACAACTGGAGTCAAAATAACAGAGACCAAGGTAGTTAACAGAAGAATTCAAGGAAGAGTAAACAAAATGTTCTGCTGGGGTATACAAACTAATCATGGCATTTATGTGGGGTGGGGGGGGGGGGGGGGGGGGGGGGGGAGGTTGGGGAGCGGCGGACGAATCCGGGGATACGTAAAAGCATCCTGCAAAGAAGGAGGAACATGGAGGACTTGGCCCTTCCGAACCTCCGATTCTACTACTAGGCAACCAATGCAGAAGGGGTACGGGGGTGGATCAAAGAGCCGGAGGCAGAATGGGTCAGAACGGAGGATGCCTCCTGCAGTGGAACATCCCTCCGAGCACTGGCCATGACCCCACTCCCATTTCCCCCAGCCAAGTACTCAAGGAGCCCGGCAGTAGTGGCTACTCTGAGAACGTGGAATCATTTACATCTGGTTACAGTGGCCCCCAACTGCAGAAATTCAACCCTGCTACAACAGACACCTCCTTTAAAAGGAGGCTATACTGAGGGTAGGGAACCTATATGTAGATGGCAGAGTAGTTCCCCTGCACATGACCAGAACATGTTTGAGCGGGTTCTTCCTGAAGGTGGAGGACAAATGTGAACGGTGCAGGGAGGCCTGGCCAACCACACCCACATGTCCTGGTCTTGTCGCAGACTTTGTCGTGTACTGGACTGCCTTACTCGAGGCCATATTCAAGGTTGTGGGAGTGAGGGTGGGGCAGGGAGGGTGGACTGAAACAGACTTTGGAAGAAGAGAAAGGAGGGAGGGGGTATAGGAGAAGGGAGGAGGGAAGACACTACCCAGAGTATAGGGGGAGCAGGGCAGAGTAACCAAAGGGTACCAAAGGAAAGAGAGCCCATGGGTGTGGCCATGGCACCAACAACAGGGTACACCTGGGTGGCCGCAAACACGCCATGCTATGTTTTAATACCATGTAAATAGTCAAACAGTACGGTGTGGTAACCGACTACTGGAGGCCCAATGTTAACAGAGGACACGTAGCTGTATATATGGGGGGAATTTACTGACTGTTCATGCTGGCGGGATAGTCTGATCCCACCGACGGTGCACGGGTTTCCTGCCGAATAGTCATAGAATTTACAGTGCAGAAGGAGGCTATTCAGCCCATCGAGTCTGCACTGGCTCTTGGAAAGAGCATCCTACTTAAACCCACAGTTCCACCCTATCCCCATAACCCAGTAACCCCACCTAATCCTTTTGGACACTAAGGGCAATTTATCATGGCCAATCCATCTAACCAGCACATCTTTAGACTGACCCAAGCCGGGAATCGAACCTGGGACTCTGGAGCTGTGAAGCAACTGTGCTAAACACTGTGCTACCGTGCTGCCAGGCGGCTAAGCTGCTGCTCTTGAGACTTGAGCAAAAAACCTAGGTTGACGAGCCACTGTAGTACCGAGAGAGTTCGGCACTGTTGGAGATGCCAACTTTCAGATCAGAAATTAAGCCAAGATCCTTTCTTCCCTTCGGTCATTCGATCATTGACACCAGCTCTGTCAAAGCTATTCAGCTTTTGCCATTTTTATGCTCCTTTCCATATCTTTTCATTTTTCCACCAATATTAACTTCCCTTTACAAGCTTTATAGGATTCTGCTTCCAGCTCCGTTTCTCACAAGGAATTCCAAACTCTCTCTCCAATCTTATCAATTTAGTAACGAGTGGAATTTAGTAATTGGTGAAACCTCTCAATTTTGAAAACCTTTATTAGACCGCTTCTCTTCCTTTCCCTAATTAAAAGATCAATGATATGTTTCTCCAGTCTCTCCTGGTAATAAAGCTTTTCATCCATGGCATCAGTAAGCTTCTTATTCACCAGCTCCTCGGTACCCAAAACTATACACAACATTCTGACTGCAGTCTAACCAATGATTTGCATTTGTTTAACATTACCCCTTTTGCATTTGTATTCCTTTGTTCATTCATCAAAGCTATGGTCCTCTTTATTTGACATTTTAATTAACTTGTATTTTGCGCAGTTATCTACCTACAATCTAACACCCTCCACCTGTTCTAATCTGTTTCCTTACCGTACCAACATTCCCCGTCATTTCTGCTCTCATTTTCACTTAATCATCTTTGCTTTCCTTCCTCTTGCCATATTTTAAAAAAATTCTCTTTCATTTGAACTCCTAATTCTCTTGCCCTGCTACAAATTTTAGCATCTATTGTAAAGTCCCTCTATGGGCGAGACTCCCTGCTGGGTGTCTCTCGGCGGCAGGAGGCTTCAATGGGATTTCCCATTGAATCCACCCTGTGCCGCTGGGAAGCCCATGGCGAGATTGCACCATTGGTGGGACCGGAAAATCCCACTCGTGTGAACAGCCAGATCTCCCCCTACCTTTCAAAATATATCACTTCATACATTTGCCCTGATAAAATTTCATCTGATGTTGATTTGCTTAATCTGCGGACCTGTCTTATATCCTCCTGAAGTCACTTACAGTCCACGTCCCAGTTAGTCCTGCGCCCTCGATTTTTTTTGCCTGCATTCATCAAGCGCAACATTTCAGTGTAGCAAAGAAATCTTTCACTGTGCAGTGTTCAGGACACAAGCATGAAACATTATCCATTTTATTCCACTTGGAGCCAGGGAGGAATAGGGAGCCCCAGCACAGGAAGAGCAAAGATCGACATCGGCCTGACATTCCTTTCAAAAGAGCAACAGTGAGACATCTTAAAGATCTTTGAGAGGCGTAGCTGAAAAAGTGGGCAGGTGATTTTGTTACAAACCTCACCAGGAAATGAATGATCAGGGCAAAGGTGAATCTCACTTTAATGTGAACCTAATATTAAGGTCACTGACGCCTGCTGAGTGGCAAGGTTCAGAAAAGGAACTCTGCATCGTGGCCACTGAGTTCAGCCTTCCCTGCACCCATTATACAACACAGATTATCTATATAAACACGAGTGTAAAATATATCCATTTTGGTTGTTTTCTGTTGGGTTTAGATAGACAATCATTCAATGTATCAATAAGAGTTCTACAATAATCTACAAATGCATTTTTTAACTTTAGACCTAGTTCCTGATCCAAGCAGTGTAAATCATTTCTGGGGACACATTACTTATTACTATTTGCTGATTAAAGTTTCTCGTTCCATGTGAGTCATGTCTATTTAAATTAGGCGTACTGGAAACATTTGCAAGTTCTTTTTTTATTCATTCATAGAATGTGGGGATCTCTGGCTAGGTTAGCATCTACTGCTCTTCCCGAATTGCCCCTTGAACTGAGTGCCTTGCTCGGCTATTCCAGAGGGTTGTTAGCAGACAACCACATTGCTGTGGGTCTGGAGTCACAAGTAGGCCAGACCAGGTAAGAACGGCAGATTTCCTTCCCTAAAGGCCATTTTGACTCAATCGTCCGTGATAGTGAATGGGACAACAAAGTCCTGAGGAGTGCAAAGCAAAAAAAGTTGGATAAGCACCATCCATGGACGATATGTTGGATGATTCCCGGCTCAGCCCTGAGTCAAGAGTACCTGATGCTTCATTGAGATGCTGGTTGTGGGAGATGAGGATGGATGAAGGAAGCTCCACAGACAGGTCCAGCTCCTCAATTTGATCCGTGTAGTCGGCTGCTCCGGCACCTGTACACAGAAAATCAAAACCACTATCAAAATAAAACAAACACTTACTGATTGTTGTTACAAGAAAATCCTGAAAATTTCTGAGAGGTGTTAGTGTTCCACAGAAGACACACGGTAGCACGGTGGCTAGCACTGCAACCTCACAGTGACAGGGACCCGGGCTCAATTCTGGCCTTGGGTGACTGTGTGGTGTCCGCACATTCTCCTCATGTCTGTGTGGGTTTCCTCTGGGCATTCCAGTTTCCTCCCACAATCCAAAGATATGCTGGTTAGGTGGATTGACCACGCTAACTTGTCCAAAGATGGGGCTATGGGGATAGGGCAGGGGAGTGGCCATATGTAGAGTGCTCTTTTGGAAGGTGGAAGCAGACTTGATGGGCTAAATGACCTCCACTGCACTGTAGGGATTTTATGATTCTATCAAATAGTCACTTGGTGACTTGAGGTTTGCTGAATAGATGTGTTGCTGACGCTTTTCATCTTGCAGTCATCAGGTGTCAGCCTGGCACTGCCAGGGTGCCCAGGTGGCACTGCCCAGATATCAGGGGCACTGCCAGGGTGTCCAGGTGGTACTGCCAGGATATCAGGGGCACTGCCAGGATGTCCAGGTGGTACTGCCCGGATATCAGGGGCACTGCCAGGATGTCCAGATGGCACTGTCTGGATATCAGGGGCACTGCCAGGGTGTCCAGGTGGCACTGCCAGGATATCAGTGGCACTACCAGGGTGCCCATGTGGCACTGCCAGGATATCAGTGGCACTGCCAGGGTGTCCAGGTGGTACTGCCCGGATATCAGTGGCACTGCCAGGGTGCCCAGGTGGTACTGCCCGGATATCAGTGGCACTGCCAGGGTGTCCAGGTGGTACTGCCCAGATATCAGGGGCACTGCCAGGATGTCCAGGTGGCACTGTCTGGATATCAGGGGCACTGCCAGGATGTCCAGGTGGTACGGCCCGGATATCAGGGGCACTGCCAGGATGTCCAGGTGGCACTGTCTGGATATCAGGGGCACTGCCAGGATGTCCAGGTGGTACTGCCCGGATATCAGTGGCACTGCCAGGGTGTCCAGGTGGTACTGCCCGGATATCAGTGGCACTGCCAGGGTGTCCAGGTGGTACTGCCCAGATATCAGTGGCACTGCCAGGATGTCCAGGTGGTACTGCCCGGATATCAGTGGCACTGCCAGGGTGCCCAGGTGGCACTGCCAGGATATCAGGGGCACTGCCAAGGTGTCCAAGTGGCACTGCCAGGATATCAGGGCACTGCCCGTGTGGCAGGCTGGAAATGCCAAGCTGCCCCAGTGGCATTTTGCCCGCTCCGGGGATCAGGCCCGGCGGAGTGGGGTGCGGGGGGCTCGAAGAACCCCCAACAGATGAGTTAAGCATTGGGGGGTCCGCGGGTTATGTCGGGAGATCGAGAGATAGCGGCGTCATTCAATAATGGCTTCCTGATCTCTTCCTGCACTGGTGAGTGGAGCTCCTCTGTGGGAAATGCGACTAAGTGCGGCCTCGGTGGGGCGCTCCCCTCTGAGGCCCAAAAATAAAACAGAGTACCGTTAGATAGTGCCAGAAACAACCCCACTAATCCCACGTAGAACGGACTCTGTTGTTTTTGGTTAGATCGCACCCACTATCTTTTGTCAAGGTGCAGTTTAATCCAAATCCAACATCCCCTGCACTAGAGTGCACCCTGAAATAAATGAGGACATCAATATCTAAATCAATATCACTGCTTTCCAGGCAGGACACTGTATAGTATGTTTTTGTTCTGCGCTTAAAATTACAGCCATGATGTGGAGATGCCGGCGTTGGACTGGGGTGAGATCAGTAAGAAGACTTACAACACCAGGTTAAAGTCCAACAGGTTTGTTTCGATGTCACTAGCTTTCGGAGCGCTGCTCAGCCTGAGGAATTACAGCAGCTGGGATTCTAAGCACATGGAACGTATGACCAGCCACAACCATGTGAGAAGAATTAAGAGTGAGTAAGTATTTGAGCGAGGAACATTTATAAAGGGATGAGGACGGGGTGAGGGAAGTTGGGAAATGGAACACAGTCCTTTCAGAGAGGCAGTACAGATGCAATGATCTGATTGGCTGCCTTCTGCGCTGTAAAATTCAACACAACCAGCAAGGCATGTACCTTTTCAAGCAGTTTGAAACAATCAATCATCACCCCTTTAAATAAATGTTTTACACAAAGGTAAATCAAAATAAATACAAATTTTAAAGAATGCCAACAATAGAACGTGTAAAGGAAGTTGCTGGAGAAAGGGAGACATAAGACAATAATACTAATCTTGAGATGATTCCTATAATGGGAGGCACGGTAGCACAGTGGTTAGCACTGCTGCTTCATTGTGCCAGGGTCCCAGGTTCGCTTCCCGGCTTGGGTCACTGTCTGAGTGGGGTTTGCACGTTCCCCCCGTGTCTGCGTGGGTTTCTTCCGGGTTCTCTGGTTTCCTCCCGAAAGTCATGCTTTTTAGGTGAATTGGACATTCTGAATTCTCCCTCCTTGTACCCGAACAGGTGCCGGAATGTGGCGACAAGGGGATTTTCACAGTAAGCCTACTTGTGACACTAATAAAGATTATTATTATTATAAAGTGCATGCTAGTTATCTCACAGTGGAACTAAAAAAAATTCAATGGGATCATTGAAGAGGACAAACACAAGATAAACAGAAAACAATATAATTTGTTAATGAATAGCACATACAAAAGCTTTAGCCACAAAGCTGCATAAAGTATTAAACAAGCAAGAATGTAAATTTACGGTTCTGCATATTGCGAGTGAGTACACTGGAGGAGTAATACAGTAAGATGAGAAGACTGAGTAGGGTTTCAATACTCCGAAGGCAGTTCAATGTCACCTGGGTCATTTGAGAGTGCCAGGTTTCCAACCGGCGCAGTACTTTGTAAAACACGCCAGCTTAGTAATCATGGGACAGAAGGTCAACAATCTTTGCTGGCTTCGATTCCACTTTGGTTATTGAAGTATGAATAACATCTCTGGTAAAATGTAAAAGCAGCTCAAACTAATCTAACTCAATTCTTACCTGCTTCTTTTTACACAATTAAATTAATTCCTATTGTTTACTTATTTTGATGGGGCTGACTTTTCAACTTCCTTTCCTCCCACAACATACGAGGCTACAGACCAAGTGCTGGAACATGGGATCAGTGTAGATAGGTGCTTGATGGCCGGCGCAGACACGATGGGCTGAAGGGCCTCATTCTGTGCTGTAAAACTCTATGACACCATTTTAAACACATAGGTTCCTCTGAAAACCCAGGCTGGTAAACGGAATTGTTTTCTATTCTTTCCTCACAACATCAGATATTTTCTGAGCAATTGTTTAATCGGCCATTACTCTCACATGAGAGCATGCGAAAAATACATCGAAACAAATAGCCCAGCCGTTCTGTGCTTGTGAAATCCTGCTGTGAATTGTGATTGTGAACAAGCTTCAGGAAATAGGCCAAATGGGTTTCAGCTTGATTGTACAAATCTAGTACAGGTTAATCCAGCTCACCATTATATGATATAAATTACTGACAGTCGGTTTGAAAATTAACACTCCTAAGGGACAGTAGATACACATATATGGGAGATGAATATGCTGATGGGGCTTTTGGACATGGAACATAGCTCTGGCAGGGACCAGTTGGATTGAATGGCTTGTTTCAGTGCTATATTCTATGTAGCGCCTCAATGCAACAAAAATCCAACAAGTCAATTTTTTTTTTACAATGGTCCATATAGATTTATTAAAAACATTTGTCCACTTTGCAATGTGTGCAATGCCAATCTAAAGTATTATTGAGGCAGGAAGAGACCTAATCTTACTCCAGATTTCTACCTGTTCCGAAGAGGTAGTTAAAACAAAAGCAAAATACTGCAGATGCTGGAAATGTGAAATAAAGAGTAAATGCTGGAAAAATTCAACAGGACTGGCAGCATCTGTGGAGAGAGCAACTGAGTTAATGTTTTGAGTCCAGTTTGACTCTTCTTTGGGCTGCAAAAGCAGGCTATGGAGGAGCTATGCAAAAAGAGGGTGGTGTGAACCTCGAATAGGGGCCAGCATGTTTAATTCAGCCATGACTGAGGTCCAAGCTGGAACTCAAGAAGTCACTTGTGATGCTGACCAGCCAGAAGGGCTTGAGCAAGGCATTGTCGACATATCTTCATATGTGGGACAGTCCCTGGAGTTTTCAAAATTCAGCTATCCAACAGAAAAGTAAAACAATTTTAAATAAAGGAAGGCCTCAAATTTTAAGACATTCTCTGGATATATCTGGCTCTTCTATAGTTTATGTATGTCCTTGGCAGTCTTGAGCGATGTTGCCGCTGTGACTGGTAGAACTACCCATTCCTAAGTGTAACCTCTGAGCTAGCCATGAGGTGGATGAAAAGGGTCAAGGGTAAATCTCCTTCGGATTTTTCCCTTCATACAAGTGGTTAAGGTTCAACAGACTGGTTTAACCAACATGCCTTTTATCGCTTGTTGACATCATAAATTGGCTTTTAGTATTGACACTAATATTTCAAAAGATACTTATGAAACTCCACAGTCTAGAATCCTATTTCCACTTCACAGAGCTTAACTTTAATATAATATAATAATTTTTATTAGTGTCACAAGTAGGCTTACATTAACACTGCAATGAAGTTACTGTGAAAAGTCCTTAGTCGCCACATTCCGGCGCCTGTTCGGGTACACTGAGGGAGAATTCAGAATGTCCAATTCACCTCACAAGCACATCTTTCCTGACTTGTGGAAGGAAACCGGAGCACCCAGAGGAAACCCACGCAGACAGGGGGAGAACGTGCAGACACTGCACAGACAGTGACCCAAGCTGGGAATTGAACCTGGGTCCCTGGCACTGTGAAACAACAGTGCCAACCACTGTGCAACCGTGCCGTCCATAATTGATGTCAGCTTGGAATTTTGTTGTTCCAAATAAAACAAAAACGTAAAAGGAGTCAATAACATATGAACTGTTCTTTGCAAGAATATTCAAAGCCATGGTTTGAACAGGACTTCTCCACAAACATTATCACTTAAGCAGTATAATAATTATGTTTTTAAAATCACAGAGAAAATTTCAAAACTGCCACCTAAAACCTATTAAGTGTAGAGTAGTGGGCAGCCTTTAAGCCAAGGGTTTTACTTAATAGAAAAGGGAGAAATGAATGAACAATGTTGCACTTTTAGTTCCTACTATTGCTTGTTCCATGCTTTGAACCACCCTACTTGCTTTACTAGAACATGTGTCCCATTTCTTTGTCCTGCTACTGGCCTCCACGATATTTCATTTTCATGCCTCCCTCCATAAATGGCCAGAAAAGGTTTTAGCTTCTGGTGTTTCATATTATCTGGGTTCATTGCCCCTTCATCCTGATCCAGTTGGAAGAATAAATCAAGAGTTTAATGTTTCTCCCATTACTGATTCATTATCCTATACAGGATTTATTTCTAGAATGATGCCAATTCTTCCTCATGTTCAGTGTCAATCCTCTCTACTGAAAATAAGCTCTTGCTTACTGTGACTCCACGTAGGCTATTCTATGAACAACGTAGTGAACTCAGGAGTAGCACAGCAATCCTTGTCATCATATTCAGTTTAGCGGATAGGTTACTAATATCTTTGTGCAAGCATTTTGTCTTCAGAATCTGTCTGAAGAATGAGGAGACCATAGCGGATTACTACAGAACTGGGTCATAAAAACAATATTGATTTACAATAGTTTATCAAACCGCCACAAACATAGGAAATGACAAACGCCATTGTACCCAAAGAAAAATAAGGACATGGATGGGGTAAGAACTTTGTTAGGTTAGTTAATCCCCCACAAAGCCCCTGCCACCCTCCTTATAGCGGAAGAAGAACTGGTGATTTGGATTCAAACACCAGGACACATCAAATTTGCTGAGAAACAACAGAAAATTATACGATGTGTCTGATAATGACAGTAGATCACAAAGCTTCATCCGGTAAGTCATCAAATTCAAATAGCTTGGCTGTCATACTTTGCTTCTGCCTTCACAAAGGAAGCCATGAATAATATACCGGACGTTCTGAGAAGTACAAGTTTTATTGAAGAGCTGAAGGAATTTAATATTAGTAAAGAAATGGTTTGGGGAAAATTAATGGGATTGAAGGCGGACAAATCTTCAGGACCTGATGATCTGCATTCCTAGAAATAGTAGATCCATTGGTGGTCATTTTCCAAAATTCTTTGGACACTGGAATGGTTCCTACAGATTGGAGGGCAGCCAATGTAACCCTGCTATTCAAAAAGGGAGGTAGAGAGAAAGCAGGGAACTATAGGCCAGTGAGCCTAACGTTGGTAGTCGGGAAGTTGCTGGGGTTCATTATCAAGGATTTCATAGCACAGCATTTGGAAAGCAGTGGCATAGTCAGACAAAGTCAGCATAGATTTACGAAAGGGAAATCATGCTTGACAAATCTACTAGAATTCTTTGAAGATGTAACTAGTCGAGTTGACCAGAGAGAACTGGTGGATGTGGTTTATTTAGACTTTCAGAAGGCTTTCGACAAGGTCTCATATAACAGATTAATATATCAAATTAAAGCGCATGGGATTACGGATAGTGTCTAGATAGTGTCTTGAGATGGATAAAAAGCTGGTTAGCAGACACGAAGCAAAACGTTGGAATAAATGGGTCTTTTTTCAATTGGCAGGCAGTGACTTGTAGGGTACCGCAGGGATCTGTGCCAGAACCTCAAATGTTCACATTATATATTACTGATTTGAACGAGGGAAATAAATGTATTATCTCCAAATTTGCAGATGATACAACGTCGGGTTAAGAAGGCAGTTTATTATCTGAATGGGTGTAAATTCAGAGAGGTGGATACTCAGCGATACCTTGGTGTCCACGTGCATAAGTTGCTGAAAGTAAGTGCGCAGGTACAGCAGGTAGTAAAGAAGGCAAATGGTATGTTGGCCTTCATAGCGAAAGGATTTGAGTATAGGAATAGAGATGTTTTACTGCAATGGTATAGGGCATTTGTGAGGCCACACCTGAAGTAGTGTGCACAGTTTTGGTGTCCTTATTTGAGGAAGGATATTCTTGCTATGGAGGGAATGCTGCGAAGGTTTACCAGGCTGATTCCAGGGATGTTGCGACTATCATATAAGGAGAGACTAAATTGGTTAGGATTATATTCATTGGAGTTTTGAAGAGTGAGAGGGGATCTCATAGAAACCTCTAACAGGATTAGACAGAGTAGATTCAGAAAGAGTGTCCTGATGGTGGGGGAGTCAGAACTAAGGGTCATAGTTTGAGGTTAAGAGGTAAACCTTTTAGAACTGAGGTGAGGAGAAATTTCTTCACCTAGAGAGTAGTGAATCTGTGGAATTTACTACCACAGAAAGTAGTTGAGGCCAAAATATGTAATTTCAAGAAGGAATTAAATACAGCTTTTGGGGCTAAAGGGATCAAGGGATATGGGGGAAGGCGGTATCAGGGTATTGAACTTGGTGATCAGCCATGATTATACTGTATGGCGGAGCAGGCTCGAAGGGCCGAATGGCCTCCTCCTGCTTCTAGTTTCTATGTTTCTGTGTTTCAGGGGGTTAATTTAAACCGTGCCCCAAAATCTGGATGGAGCCTTTCTATTCTGCACTATATAATGTTTGTGACTATCTATTGCAGTACACAGTAATGATGTTACAGATTTTAGAAAAACTGTTCCGTAGGTCACATTTTAAAAACTTGGAGCTGAATTTAAAGACTGTTCTCAAAATGGCTCCACGCTGCCAGAGAGAAATGTGGATTTCAATTATCTTTCTCTTCCCTGCCAGGGACACCAGGTTGCATTCCTCAGTCATATACATTTTATATTCAATGAGCGTTCTGACAGAAACTCATTGACCTGATTGTTGTTCCTCCACACAAAGACTTTAACTGATAAGGCAGTGTCTGGTGTGAAGAACCTTGACTCTTTTAATCGGGGGGGGGGGGGGGGGGGGGGGCTGGTAAGGAGATTGTAAGGATAACAGGAATGGAATTATCACTTTCCTTATACGGAAAGTGATTTTGCATTGTGGTATTGGCCACATGATAGTGTTGGCCATCCAGCCTTAACTGCAAAAAGTATTGAAAAGATTGACGAGTACCAGCTAGGAAAGGCTTTATCCCAGGGATAGACAGAGAAAATAACTACAGGTCTGCTGTAAAGTAACTAGGCAGCTAAAAGTACCATACCTGCAGAATTCAAGTAAGGCACCTTCTCTCCTCTATGTAAACCTGATTCCACCTACAAAGTGACCAAGTAAAAAGGCTTTGCTACTGGGTACGTTTAACGTAACACTAACACACAAAATACACACACACACACATTTAATGTTTTGAGTCTGTGTGACTCTTCTTTAGAGCGATGGAGAAAAAATAAGTTTTTCCACTGCTCAGTCAACTATTTAACGGTCACTGGTGCCAGTGAAGTCCATGTGCCAACTTGTAACATAATTTCTGTCCAAGCTGTTTAATGCTCTAACAACTTTCCGAGTGCTTTAGGGAATTAGATCAGGTGAAATTAAGAGGGAAATTCTCTGGCCTCCCTGTGGTGTTTTTTTTCGTGGCAGGGAAGCGGTGCACCATTTATCGGCAGCAGGATCTTTTGGTCCCGTTGCTGTAAATGGGGTTTCCCATTGATACCACCCCCTGCCACCGGGAAACTCGCAGGTGCGCTGTCAGCGGGGCCAGAGGACCCCACTGGCATGAACAGTGGAGAATTCCAGCCTAAAGTTCAGTCACAATGACACAAATAGAAAATGTCGTTGCAACATCCAACAATGACTCAGCCATTAAGACATTCCTTGTCATTTTTTTCTCAGGGAGAGTTAACTTTTCTTCTTCAAGTTGTGTCACTTTCTCTCCAATCTTTGGCTGCATTGGGCCACAAATTGAGTGATAAAAATGGGAACAGCATTCGACCATAATTTAATTGTTCAGGCCCACCCAAGGGCCTTCCTTTGAAATTCTCTCCTCCAGTGAAGCAGTGTCTAGGTTTTTGTTCTATGGAAGAGTCTCTCAATATGCCACAGCACCTCAAACCCACAACCTCTGCCACCTAGAAGGTCTAGAACAGCAGACATATGGGAATATAATCAATTCTAAGTTTACTTCAAGTCATATATCAGCATGATGTGGTAATATATTGCTGTTCCTATGCCAATGGCGGATCAAAATCCTAGAACTCCCTATCTGTCAGCACTGTGGGAGTTCCTACACCACATGATTACAGCTGTTGAAAGGGGGGGGTTTATAAAGTGTCCTTGGTCAGCACATGAGCCAGTATTATTTCAGCAACGCTGGGAGGTGTTGAACTGCAAGAGCTGTGATGTTTCTGCAACACCTAGAGTCAGTGTCTTTGCACAGGAATCAACAAAGAGCTTTCTGTTATTTGAGAAAAAGATCATGCACCTCTAACTCAAAAGCAGAAACCCACCAATGTAGACCCAGCCAAAACTCAGGGATCATTTAGGCCAGAAATCATCAAATCGTGCAGAACCAAAGGAGGCCCATTCCGTTAGGCCTCTGTCGACTCTCTGAAAAAAACTGCAATTAATTGCATGGCCCTGCTCTTTACCCCCCAGCCTTGCAAATATTTCCTCAAAAGATATATCTTCAATATTGGAAAGAAGGAGGCAATATGAACATTGCAATAATTTAAGGGTCATACAAGGAACATATTAAAACCTAATTTCTTTGAATTAGGAAAAGGAAGAATAAAAAGGCAATAAATATTTATATTTAATAAAAAGAATAATTGACAGGCAATGTAATACTGACCTCCTTCAGACAGAAAAGCTGTTTACCACCCAAACCAAAATGTATGAAACTGGACTCCTGAATACCAGATACCCGAGGTGATCCTAATGCCTTCCAGCTTGCTAGAATTTCAGAATACTGCATCGTCTGCCTGTATTAAACTGCATGCTCATCTCTTGTACAAACTGGCTCCATCCATGTACCTGTAAACATGTATCAGGTTGCAATACATCACTCATAGCTTAGCTGCACGAAGTGCTGGGTAATCACAATTCCTACAAACAAGACAGCAACACTTGCCCAGGACAGTGAGCTTGCATTTGTAAAAAAAAACCATAACGTAGCAGATTGTGGGAGGTAAGGGCTGAAGCTTTTGGATAGAACTATTAAGAATCCATTAGAACATGGTATAGTTTCAAATGTTTTTTCCGATTTGTTTTCTTCTTCAATGCCCCAACTCTGAATGGCAGGGACACTGACCATTTTGTAATATATTGAGGTCGCTACACTTTGAAGTTGCCGGAGATGAAATTGGATGCTGCCCCCTTAGTTTTTTTATTCTTTCAGAGGATGCGGGTGTCATTAGCAAGGCCAACTATTGTTGCCCACCCCTAATTGCCGTTGAGAAGGTGGTGGTGAGCTGCCTTCCTGAGCAGCCGCAGTCCATGTGGTGTAGGTACATCCACAGTGCTGTTAGGGAGGGAGTTCCGGGATTTTGACCCAGTGACAGAGAAGGAATGGTCGATATATTTCAAAGTCAGGATAGTGCGTGGCTTGGAGGGGAAGTTGTAGGTGGTGGTGTTCCAAGGTATCTGCTGCCCTCGAGCTTCTAGGTGGTAGATGTCACAGGTTTGGAAGATGCTGTCAAACGAAGTTTGTTGAGTTGCTGCAGTGAATCTTCTATGTGGCACGTACTATTGCCATTGTGTAGCCATCTCAGATGGCCACCTGCAAAGGACCATGGGAATTATGGCCAACCCAGGACTCAGGCAGACTTGTGTGTGTATTTGCAACCCAAATAGCTAGACATGATCGAAATCCCCGCTCATTTGCATTCTAATGGCCCATTTCCCCAGAACAAAAGAACTGTGCTCAGGTAACCGATACAGATATAGACTAAGCGGCGCCACTCCCTTTATTCAGGGAGCCCAAACAGCCAAGGTCAATGACCGCTAAGGACACGCCCAGCCATCAAGGCACCCGCCCATTTATTGGCCAAAATCGAAGGCAGTGATCGAAGCCTGTCGAATTATTGGGTCCAAGTTAAGGACCGCCCCAAAGAGCGCGAAATCCCAGAGGGATAAGAAGAGACACAGCCATGTGCTCGGTCTCTCTTGGATCTGGCCTATGCCAACCCAAGTGCAGCATAACGAACAGACAGACAAGTTCAAGACCAACGATCCCTTCCAGACGGATGAGCCCAGCAGAAACAGAGCCCCTTCTTCCACCCAGCCACGCAAGATCCAGACAAAGGCCTTGTCCATCTGCATAGAGCCGGTTGCCCTGAAGTTAAGTATAGGTTATTGTAGTTATTAGGTATAGTTTAACTTGTAGTGTTTTGTGTTGCATGTGGAAGTAATCCTTGTGCGTAAATAAACCATCTTTGAACTTGAACTGACTAACTGGTTGTGTGGTCCTTTGATCGATATCCGATAAACCCTTGTGGTGGTATCTGTTAATACCTGACGACTCTAAAGAGCATCATTATTAAAAAGAGCAACAAGTGGTGGAGGGAGTGGCTGTTGAAGATATTGGATGGGCTGCTGAACAAACTGGCTACTTTGTCCTTCAAGTTTTCCGACTGAGGTTGTTGTAAGATTTCAAAGATAAAATGGTGCAATCTTATTTCAAGCACTGTCGTGTTAGGTACACTGGTCTAACACTGGCTGCAACTGGATGCAGCTTAGATCAGAAAGATACTCCAGACCTTGAAGTTAGTTCAATCAGGTTTATTGAACTAATAGCACAGTTTGCACAGTTCTCTGTGAGTTCGACTCTCTGCTAACTTAAGTGTGGTTACTCTGTCTGACTGAACCAGACTAGCTCTGAGCCACGTGGTGGAGGTGTGAGATTGTAACAACACCCTTGACTGACTCTCTAGATGTTCATCAGTGGAAAGAGGCGGAGTGTGACTGCCTCATGTCTTTTATAGTCAGAACCCACCCTGAGTGCCTGCCTGCTTATTGGTCATGTCCTGTTCTCTGTGTTCATTAGCTGCTTGTCTGTATATCATTATGTGTGTGTCTGTATATCATGACAAGCACCACTTCTTTCTAATTCATTAAACAAAAATAAATACCCTTTTGAGAATTGAGCTTTGTGCAACATGAACTACTGGGCTAAATAACAGCTACTTAAAGTGCACCATCCAGCAGATCACATTGCACACTACACCGTATTCCAGCATATTTAATTAAATGAAAAAATGCACTACAGGAGATCCTGCCCAGCAAAGGAATGCAATGGAGATTTGCATATTGAGTCCAGAAATATGAGCATAATAAACTAAGGACATTGTTAAGGGTGTTGCATAACACAGTATTCATTGTAAGTGATTAGATTTGGATACTGCAAAAAAATTGCACATCATTCTTACTTTACAGAATAGGCGTTCTGTAAAATATTTATGTCATGTTTCATTTGCGTTCAGTTGTGAAGTCAGTGAACTTGTGTTGGAAGAATAATACTGGATTACATGGCCAACTAGACCAAAGCACTGACTACTGCCACACACAGGGTTAGATTTTCGGGCTGTTCCCACCAGCGGGATCTTCCAGTCCCGCTGACAGTGCACCCCCCCCCGTAGCGGGATCTTCCAGTCCCGCTGACAGTGCACCCCCCTGCAATGGGATCTTCCAGTCCCGCTGATAGTGCACCCCCCCCGCATCGGGATCTTCCAGTCCCGCTGACATTGCACACCCCCGCAGCGGGATCTTCCAGTCCCGCTGACAGTGCACCCCCCCCGCATCGGGATCTTCCAGTCCCGCCGACAGTGTACCCCCTCCGCAGCGGGTTTCCCGACGGTGAGGGGTGCATTCAACAGGAAACCCAGTTGACAATGGCAGGACTAGAAGATCCGCCTCCGGTAAATGGCAGACTACTCTCGTCACGATGAAACACACAGCGGGTTGCTTGATAAATCCCGCCCACTGTGTTTGAATCCCAGCATTCTGAATTGCAAGATAAAATCGAGCAGATGTGCTAGATGGTACAGCTTTACCAGAGAGTTTCAAATTCTGCAGAAACATTTCAAACAACAGCTATTGTAGACAGAAAGAGGCCATTCGGGCAATTGAGTCCATTCTGGCTCCCTTTTGAGCAATCCAGTTAGTTTCATTCCCCCACTATTTCCCTGTAATTGTACAAGTTTATTTCCTTCAACTGCCAATCCAATTTCCTTTTGAAATTATTGACAGTCTCTGCGTGCACCACCCTCACAGACAGTGAGCTTCAGATCATGACCACGTCCTGCATTAAAAAGTTCTTCCTCACATCTCTCCTGCATTTGTTGCCCAAAACATTAAATCTGTGACCCCTAGTCTTTGTATTAATGGAAACAGTTTTTCTTCCTCTACCATATCTAAGCCTATTCTAATCTTGTACATCTCTATCAGATCTCCCCCATAACCTCTTTTGAAGCAAGACAAACTCACCTTTTCCAACCTAACTTTGTACCTGGTTCCATCATCACTGGAGCCAATCGGGTAAATCTCCTCTGCACCCTTTCAAAGAAACTCAGACCCTTCCTAAAGTGCGATAGTCTGACCTGGATGTAATACTCTTGCCATTCCCTATCTAGAGCAAACCATCCATTCCTTTGGTCTCAATACCTCTACTTGTGAAGTCCAAGATCCCATAGGTTGACCGTGCACATGCATTCCCAGGGACTTCTGCACACTCTTTAGAATTATGCCGTTAAGTAAAGGTTGCTTCTCGCTATTCTTTCTGCCAAAATACATCATCTCGCACCTCTCCATTCACTTCCATCTGTCTTTCCCACTCTGCGAACCCATGCCTTGCTAAAGTGGATTAGTATCATCCTCACTCCTTACCACACCTCCAGGTTTGACATCATCGGCATATAGAACATAGAACATAGAACGGTACAGGCCCTTCAGCCCATGATGCTGTGCCAACCATTTATCCTAATCTAAGATCACCCTAACCTACGCCCCTTCAATTTACTGCTGCCCATGTGCCTGTCCAAGAGTCGCTTAAATGTCCCTAATGACTCTGACTCCACCACCTCTGCTGGCAGTGCATTCCACGCACCCACCAAACTGTGTAAAGAACCGGCCTCTGACATCTCCGCTATACATTCCTCCAATCACCTTAAAATTATGTCCCCTCGTGACAGCCATTTTCGCCCTGGGGAAAAGTCTCTGGCTATCCACTCTATCCATACCTCTCATCACCTTCTACACCTCTATCAAGTCACCTCTCTTCTTTCTTCACTCCAATGAGAAAAGCCCTAACTCCCTCAACCTTTCTTCATAAGACATGCCCTCCAGTCCAGGCAGCATCCTGGTAAATCTCCTCTGCACCCTCTCCAAAGCATCCACATCCTTCCGATAATGAGGCGACCAAAACTGGACACAATATTCCAAGTGTGGTTTAACCAGGGTTTTATAAAGCTGCAGCAAAACCTCGCGGCTCTTAAACTCAATCCCCCTGTTAATGAAAGCCAACACATCTTACGCCTTCTTAACAACCCTATCAACCTGGGTGGCAACTTTGAGGGATCTATGTACATGGACCCCAAGTTCCCTCTGTTCCTCCACACTTCCAAGAATCCTGTCTTTAACCCTGTATTCAGCATTCAAATTCGACCTTCCAAAATGAATCACTTCACATTTATCTGGATTGAACTCCATCTGCCACTTCTCAGCCCAGCTCTGCATCCTGTCAATGTCCTGTTGTAACCTGCATCAGCTCTAGACACTATCTACAACTCCACCAATCTTCTTGTCATCGGCAAGCTTATTAACCCACCCTTCCACTTCCTCACCCAAGTCATTTATAAAAGCCACAAAGAGCAGAGGTCCCAGAACAGATCCCTGTGGGACATCACTGGTCACTGACCTCTAGGCGGAATACTTTCCATCCACTACCACTCGCTGTCTTCTTTCGGCCAGCCAATTCTGTAAGCAGACAGCCACATTTCCCTGTATTCCATGCCCCCTAACTTTCTGAATGAGCCTACCATGGGGAACCTTATCAAATGCCTTACTGAAATCCATATGCACCATATCCACTGCCCGACCTTCATCAATGTGTCTCGTCACAACCTCAAAGAATTCAATGAGTCTTGTGAGGCATGACCTGCCCCTCACAAAGTCATGCTGACTATCTTTAATCAAACTATGTTTTTCTAAAGAATCATAAATCCTGGGCGGGATTCTCCACTCCTGCGCCGAAGTGGCCGCGCCGTCGTGTACGCCGTCGAGGTTCACGACGGCGCGAAACGGCCCCGGTCCCGACCGATTCAGGCCCTGACAATGGGCCAGGATCGGGGCCGCGTCATCTACACGCACCAGGCCTTGTCGCCCGTGTAAAGGCGGCGCCGCATAGATGACACGGCCGGCGCCACATAACAGGCGTCATCCGCGCATACGTGGGTTGGCCAGCGCCAACCCGCGCATGCGTGGTTGCCGTCCTCTCTAAGTCCGCCCCGCAAGAAGATGGCAGACGGATCTTGAGGGGCCGCGGAAGGAAGGAGGTCCTCCTTCAGAGAGGACGGCCCGACGATCGGTGGGCACCGATCGCGGGCCACCCCACATTTAAGGTACCCCCCGGTGCAGGATCCCCCCTCGGCCCCCCGCAGGCCGCCCCCCCAGCGTTCACACACCACCAGGTGTGGACGGCGCCGGGGGGAACCCGCCGTTTTGGCCTGGCCGCTCGGCCCATCCGGGCCTGAGAATAGCAGGGGTGCCGGAGAATCGCCATTTTGGGTGTCTCCGGTGATTCTCCGGCCTGCGGCCCGCAAAACTCGACGGGGCCGTTCCCGCCGCTTGGGAGAATCGCGGGAGGGCGTCGGACCGGCATCCCAGGAAATTTTGCCGGCCCTGGCGATTCTCCCAACCGGCGTGGGAGTGGAGAATCGCGCCCCCTATCTCTCAGAATCCTTTCCAATATTTTGCTCACCACAGACGTAAGACTGACTGGTCTGTATTTCCCAGGGATTTCCCTATTCCCTTTCTTGAACAGGGGAACAACATTTGCCTCCCTCCAATCGTCCAGTACTACTCCAGTGGAGAGTGAGGACGCAAAGATCATCGCCAATGGCGCAGCAATCTCCTCCCTCGCATCCTGTAGTAACCTTGGGTATATCCTGTCAGGCCCAGGGGACATATCTATCCTGATGCTTTTCAAAATATCCAGCACATCCTTCTTCTTAATATCAACCTGTTCGAGTCTATTAACCTGGTTCACACTGTTCTCATGAGCAACAAGGCCCCTCTCTCTAGTGAATACTGAAGCAAAATATTCATTTAGGGACTCCCCTATCTCCTCAGACTCTAGACACAAGTTCCCTCCACTATCCCTGATCGGCCCGACTCTCACTCTGATCACCCTCTTATTTCTCACATAAGTGTAGAACGCCTTGGGGTTTTCCCTAATCCTTCTCGCCAGGGCTTTTTCATGCCCCCTTCTAGCTCTCCTAAGTCCATTTTTGAATTCCTTCCTGGCTTACCGTGTTCCCATATCCAAGTCATTTATACATAATCATAAAAAGCGGTGAGCCAAGCCCTGACCGTCGGAGAAGACCGCCTACCATCCTCCAGCCTGAAAACATCCACTTACCATGACTCGTCATTTACTGTCCGGAGGCCAATTGTTTTATCCAAGCTGACACTGCTCCTCCTACTCCATGAGCTACAATTGTGTTAGCCAATATTTTATGTGGTACTTTGTCAAATGCTTTCTGACAATCCACTACATTCCCTTCATCAAACTTCTCTGACTTCAACAAAACAATTCAATTTGATTAGTTAAACATGCTCTGCCTGTTACAAATCAATGCTGGCTGTCCTTAATGACGTCAAACCTCTCCAAGTGCCTGATAATTTTTCTTTCCAATGATTGTTCTAAAACCATATCCCACCATTGAACATAGAACATACAGTGCAGAAGGAGGCCATTCGGCCCATCGAGTCTGCACTGACCCACTTATGTCCTCACTTCCACCCTATCCCCATAACCCAATAACCCCTCCAAACCTTTTTGGACACTAAGGGCAATTTACCATGGCCAATCCACCTAATCTGCATGTCTTTGGACTGTGGGAGGAAACCCACGCAGATATGGGGAGAACGTGCAGACTCCGCACAGACAGTGATCCAGCGGGGAATCAAACCTGGGACCCTGGCGCTGTGAAGCCACAGTGCGAGCCACGTGTGCTACCATGCTACATTGACGTTAAACTGTAGTTACTAATCAGGGGCGTCATTCTCCGACCCCCCGCCGGGTCGGAGAATGGCCGTAGGCCGCCGTGAATCCTGCTCCCGCCCCCGCCGAAGTCTCCGGTACCGGAGATTGGGCGGGGGCGGGAATCGGGCCGCGCCGGTTGGCGGGACCCCCCGCTGGATTCTCCGGCCCGGATGGGCCGAAGTCCCTCCCAGAAATTGCCTGGTCCCGCCGGCGTAAATCAATACTGGTATTTACCGGCGGGACCAGGCGGCGTGGGCGGGCTCCGGGGTCCTGGGGGGGGGGGGCGCAGGGCGATCTGACCCCCGGGGGTGCCCCCACGGTGGCCTGGCCCGCGATCGGGGCCCACCGATCCGTGGGCGGGCCTGTGCCGTGGGGGCACTCTTTCCCTTCCGCCTCCGCTACGGCCTCCACCATGGCGGAGGCGGAAGAGACTCTCCCCACTGCGCATGCGCAGGAAACTGACAGCGGCCGCTGACGCTCCCGCGCATGCGCCGCCCCGAATGTCATTTCCGCGCCAGCTGGCGGGACAACAAACGCCATTTCCGCCAGCTGGCGGGGCGGAAATCCCTCCGGCGTCGGCCTAGCCCCTCAATGTTGGGGCTAGGCCGCCAAAGATGCGGAGCATTCCGCACCTTTGGGCCGGCGCGATGCCCGTCTGATTGGCGCCGTCTTTGGCGCCAGTCGACGGACATCGCGCCGTTGGGGGAGAATTTCGCCCAATGTCCTTGCTCTCTTTCTTGAACAAGGGTGTCAAATTTGCCACTTCCCAATCCTCTGGCACTGTCCGCTGTATCTAGGAAAGGCTGGAGAATTATTGCAAGCCCTTCCACTGTCACCATCCCCACTTCCTTTAGCAACCCGGGTGGAAGCAAGGTGACTTACTCCCTCTCAGCAGGACCAGCCTTTCAAATGCATCCTGTCTATCAGTTTTCACCTCAATCTCTATCTCTACAATCTCGGGCAGCACAGTGGTGCAGTGGTTAGCACTGCTGCCTCATTGTGCCGAGGTCCCAAGTTCGATCCCGGCTCTGGGTCACTGTCCGTGTGGAGTTGCACATTCTCCCTGTGTTTGTGTGGGTTTCGTCTCCACAACCCAAAAATGTGCAGGCTAGGTGGATAAATTGCCCCTTAATTGGAAAAAATGGAGTACTCTGAATTAAAAAAAAAAAAATCTCTCCAATCTCTGCTTCAACTGCTATTTCATCAGCATCCTCATCTTTAATAAAAACTGTAACAAAGCACTCATTCATTAAGTATTCTATACTTGCCCTGAATCTCCAAGCATATATCACCTTCTTTATCCCTTATTTCCATGCTGGTAGGAGATTTTTGGGCTACCTTTAATGTTAATTGCCATTCAATTTCCATTGAACATCACAAAGTGCTTTGCAGATAATGAATTACTTTTGAAGTGTAGTCATTATTGTCCAGTGACAGCCTTTTGTTTCAGGGGACGATGGTCTGAGCTGTGGTAGACAAGCTCAGGAGCCCCAGCATGAGGCAGTCTCTGTATGCTACAGAGGAGGACAGTGGGTGAGAAGGTGCACAATTCTATGGCTTGTGTTTTCTCTGGATCTTCTTTTCAAGCAGCTGAGCTTTTTGCTTCTACTTGCCTCTTCTGATGCCCTTCCACAGGGTCAGTTTCCAGAGGTCACATCCCTCAGCGACCGTCTCCTAGTATTTCAATATTTGCCATTTTCCCTGGCAGGTGTCACTGTAGCAGAGGTTTAGATGCGCAGGAGATTGTGAACTTGTCATCAGCTCATCATACTGAAGGTCTTTCGATATATGGTCATCATCCATCTGATGAATGTGGCTGACCCAACACAGACACCACTGGCTATGCAATGAGTGTATACCGATAAAATTAGCATGCTTCAGGTCCACTGAGAAAGGGAAGCCCAAGAGAAACCGAGGATATGTCAGGGACACCAGCCATTTTCTCTACCTAAAAGATGTTTGCGGTCTTACCACCGTTGAGGAATGCGCTGAGGTTGGGTAAACTCACAGTTTAGTGTTCTTAGTCAGGTTACTGTGGTTCCACACTCTATTATTCAGTTTGGTCATAACAGCTGACATTTTTGTGATGAATGTGCTGAGTTCAGCATCAAGTAACAGATTGGAGGTGATTGCAGAGTGGAGATATGTGAAGATATCAACAACCTCCTGTATCACGTTGTCAATGCTGATTGATGGCTGTTTGACAACATCCCGGACCATGACATTCATCTTCCTGATATTGGTGGTCAAACCAAATTCTTGTCATTTGTTGCTGCAAGTGTCCCCCAGCTTGCAAAGCTAATGCACCATTTTAAGTGTAGAGCAACTCTCTGATGAGGATTTGACACATATTTTTCTGGGATCTCAGGCGGACAAGGCTAAACATCTTTATGTCAATTGTGGTGTGTAAGTTGACACCCTCTGTAGATGACTTCACAAATGCCTTCAACACTGTCAGCCGCAAAGGATGATGGAGCATCCTCTCCATTTTACCTGCTCCACATTAGCAGGCAAGCAGTGATCCCGACTAACGGATCCATCACAGACACAATTTACATTTGGATTGGGGTCAAGCAAGGCTGTGTCATTGCACCAACACTCTTCTTGATCTTCCTTGCTACATTGCTCCACCTTACCCTCAGCAAGCTCCCAGCTGTCAAGGAGCAAACCACAGACCAAACAGGAATCTGTTCAACCTCCGCCGCTTGCAGGCCAGATCCAAGGTCATCCCATCCTCTGTCATTGAATTACAATATGCAGATGAAGCTTGCGTCTGCGCACATTCAGAGGCCGAGTTCCAAGCCATTATCAACACCTTCACCAAGGCGCACAAGAGCATGGGCCTTACACTAAACATCTGTAAAATAAAGGTCCTCTACAAATCTGCCTCCGCCACATATTGCCCTCCAGTTATCAAAACCCACGACGAGGTTTTGGACAACGTGGACCACTTTCCTTGGACGGCTACTGTAAACAAGGGCAGAAATTGATGACAAGGTTCAACACTGCCTTCAATGTGCCAGCACAGCCTTTAATCGCTTGAGGAAGTGGGTGTTTGAAGAACAGGACATCAGACCCCGTACCAAACTCATGGGCTGCAGAGCAGTAGTGATACCCACCAACCTATATGGCTCAGAGACATGGATTATGTATAGCATTCACCTCAAAACCCTGGAGAAGTACCACCAGTGCTGCCTCTGCAAGGTCCTGCAAATCCATTGGCAGGATAGGTGCACCAACGTCAGTGTTCACGCTCAGGCCAACATCCCCAGCATTGAGGCATTAACCACATTCGATCAGCTTCGCTGGGTGGGTCACATCGTCCGCATGCCTGACATGAGACTCTCGAGATAAGTGCTCTACTCCTAACTTCAACACAGCAAGCGATCCCAGGAGGGTAGTGGAAACACTTCAAGAACTCTCATAGCTTCTTTGAAAAAGTGCAACATCCTCACCGACACTTGTGGATTCCTGGCCTGAGACCACACGAAATGGAGGAAAAGCATTGAGGAAGGAGCTGAACACCTTGAGTTTCATCGCTGAGAGCAATCTGAAGCCAGGTGTCGACAGTGAAAGGAGCGGATGGCAATCCAAGCACCCTCCCACCCACCCCTCCAACCACCATCTTCCCCACCTGTGACACAGACTGCAGGTCATATATTGGACTCCTCACTCATCTGTGAACTCATTTTTAGCGTGTAGCGAGTAATTTTCGACCCTGAAACACTGCCAAAGAAGAAAATGATCTGAAGGCATTAGAAATCAGCAAAGAGAAGAATATGCCCGAGTGTCAGTGCCAGTACACAACCCTTTTTAACCTCACTGTCGATTTCAAAACTTCCAATCTTGCCCTGTTATAGCTGACCTTACCCATCATAGAATCCACAAGATCCCTACAGTGTAGAAGGAGGCCATTCGGTCCATCGAGTATGCACCGTCCCTTGGAAAGCGCACCCTACTTAAGCCCACGCCTCCACCATATCCC
Source organism: Scyliorhinus torazame (assembly GCF_047496885.1). NCBI lineage: Eukaryota > Metazoa > Chordata > Chondrichthyes > Carcharhiniformes > Scyliorhinidae > Scyliorhinus > Scyliorhinus torazame. Next base: position 93,712,257 of record NC_092716.1, read on the forward strand.
CATAACCCAGTCACCCTACCCAAACTTTTGGACACTAAGGGACAATTTAGCATGGCCAATCCACCTAACATGCACATCTTGGGACTGTGGGAGGAAACCGGAACACTTGGAGGAAACCCACACAGACACAGGGAGAAAGCGCAAACTTCCTTTTATTTTAAACAGCTCTAACTTCTCCAATCCCATAGACAGTCACCCGAGGCCAGAATTGAACCTGGGTCCCTGGAGCTGTGAGGCAGCAGTGCTAACCACTGTGCCACCAGTGCCGCCCATCATGTCACCATAAAGGGAAGACATCGCACTGAGCAGCTTTGGCTGACTTTATCCATTATGCTCAACAGGGAGATACCTCAGTAGTTGTTACAATTGTTGGAGCTGCCCTAGTTGCCGTGTAGGGTCACAATCTTGCATCACACATATTCTGAGGGACTGCCCCTCCCTCCAGCAGAGACGGAGATGTTTATGCAGATGCTGCAGGAGGGCTGGTTTTCTGTGTTATCGCATCAGAACATGGAGCTTTGCCCTTGCCACATCAACAAAAGGGGCCTAGCCAGGATCACAGCTTGAAGGCAGCAAATTGCAAGTCTACTTTTTATCTCAGTTACAAGGTGGAACCAACATACGTTTTGTGGTGATATACATCACTGTAAGTACACAAAGGGTTAATGTACATACACTACACCTAGCTAGACACTAGAGGGAACACCAGAGACATGACACACAGCCAGTCAACCAATAGGTTAGTAAGATAGGACACGACCAATGGGCATTCACGATACACACAGAGGTGACACGACCACAGGAGGGCATTACACCAACCCATATAAAAGGACACATCAAACATGCTCAGTCTCTTTCCAGTGGCGACTCTCAGTGAGTACAGACACAGGGTTGATTGAACATCACTCCCACCACGTGGATTGTAGCAGACTGGGTAGCCAGTCTGAGTAGCTATAGCAGGATTAATAGTAGCGTTGAATCCAAGTAGGAGAATTGTTAACCGTAATAAATGTGTTAAAGCTATCTCCAAGTCTGAACCTTGTCAGAGTGCACATCAAGGAAGCAGCTTATGCTACGACAAGAGCATAACAAAACATAGTTCCAGGAGTGAACTGTTTCAATCCATATAGTTAAAACTTAGCAAACAGTGACTACCAGCAACAGCAGCCAGGCAAGATGATGTTCGAGATTCCGATTCCACAGCAGCTCAGGTACCAAGGCAATCTCAGTGAAAACTGGCGTTGGTTCAGGCAGAGATTCGAGATCTACCTGCTAGCGTCCGACCTAGATGGCGTGGCGGATGCAGAGAAAATAAAGCTTCTACTTACCATCGCGGGTCCAGAGGCAGCTGAAATCTTCCAGACCTCCAAATACTCAAAGGGGCAAAACAAGAGCGATTTCCAGGCAGTCCTGGACAAATTCCAAGAATTCTGCGAGGAACATACAAGAAGAAAAGGTAAAAGGCGCCAAAACTCACCGCGAGGTAGGCTTGCAGCAACGAACGGCAGTTTTGAATTGCAGCCATCTTGGAAAAGGTGCTGCACATGCACAGTTGCGCGAAGAGCGCACAGAACGGGAAGGTCCGTTTGCACATGCGCGAGAAGCCGTGCATGCTCAATTGTGAAAAAGGCCCCAAGTAAAGGAACAGCGATCTGCGCATGCGCAATCGCTTCCGACGCACTACGTCACACGTCATGACGTCAGAGGCCCCGGACCACGCCCACTTAAAGGGGAAAAGTCCTAAAACACGAAAAAAATAAAATTTAAAGCCTCAAAACCAGATTCTTTCACCTGGATCGACAGCACAATGCCTGAAATTCGACCAGTAGCTGCAAGTAACCTCCGCAGAACCCTGCAACAAGCAGTTAGCACCGCCCAAAGAGATGATACAGTGCTTGAAGACTATGACTCAGACCTTGAATTCTTCTATGGACATCGCGAGCCCAATGCCAGCTCCGACACAAAAAGTGATGATATGGTCTTGGAAGACGACTCAGACAAAGCTTTCACCTTGGGAGGCTACCCCAGTACCAAATCCAATCCGCAACTAGACGTGTTGCACATTGACGACCCCAACGACGAGTTCTTCGGATTTGAGGATCTTCAGCCTAGCAGATATGACATCCCGACTCATGAGTGCAGGATTATGCTGCGGCCTGACACCAAGAGACAGAGAGCAGTACAAGCCCACAGAGAGCGGCCTGCTGCCACACAGAGAGTGGTCCTCGCACCGCGAAGGGTCCCCGACTCCACACACAGAGTGGTCCACGCACCACAAAGGGTCCCAACCTCCACACAGAAAGCGATGAAAGACTCCACAGCGAGACAACTGCAAGTCTCCACACAAGAAGTGACTCCAGTGACACAAGCCTCCACAGCGAGCGCATGGAGAGACTCCATGATAGAAGCAACGCAAGACTCCAGAGCGCAGTCCTTGCATGAACAAGAAGTGATGACAGTTTCCACAGAGAGACCAATGCACGATTCCACGCAAGGAACGCTGCAAGACTCCACAGAGGGAGTGACACAAGCCTCCACAGCGAGCTCGTGGACAGCCTCCACGATAGAAGGAATGCAAGACTCCAAAGCGCAGTCCTTGCATGAACAAGACCATGAAGGTCTAGCAACCTCCTCTGAGCAACCAGCAGCAGACGATGCAAGTCTGCCACGCTCAAGTGAACAACAGAAAGACTATGACAGCCTGCCACGCTCAAGTGTACAGCAAACTCCAGTGAACAAGAAGAAGAGTCTGACAGTCTACCACGCTTAAGTGAACGACAAGAAGACACTGAGGCTCTACCCACTGTATGTGAGACAAATGACGACGGCATCCTACTTCCCATACCAGATGTGCAACGTGACAGACGTAAGCTAGTGTGTACAGAGGCACTCGACAATCACAGTGAGACTACAGGTGACTCCGGTGACACCACGTTACTTCAAACCTCATTCGCTCGAGCCTCTCCACAAGCAAATGCATTCCTGAATGTTTTGACTCCGGACGGGGAGCATCAAGAAACCAAAGCTGATTCAGGTGAACCAGAAAGGGCTCCAGACGGGGAGCATCGACAAACCAAAACTGACTCAGGTGAAACAGACCATACTCCAGACGGGGAGCATCGACAAGCCAAAGCTGATTCAAGTAAGCCGGATATGACTCCAGAAGGGGAGCGCCGCGAACTCAGTGACGGCACGCTCAAGGAGAAAGCAGATGCCACGAAGGACGCTGACACGAGTAATTGTGTGAAGAACTCGTATTATCTACAGAGTGTGGTCCTTGAGCGCAGCAAACATGGCAACAAAACCAACGAACACAACAACATCAAAGACAATAGCAAGAAGCGTACCAAAGGCAACAACGTCGACAACAAGCACGACAAAAACAACACCAATGGAACTACGACTGGTACGACATGGTACAACTCTGCCCATGAGGGACACTGTTACTGCTCAGCTCAGTACAATGACATACCATGGCAGGACGATGTATCTTACCAATTCACGTTTGCTGCACTACCAACAGGCGACCTGGCTTTCAGGACAGATGCCATCAAGAATTACCACCACAAGCATCGAAAGAAAAAAAAAGAGTCCAAATCTGACAACAAAGTGATGTGACCACTTCTTGGTTCCTTCAGCACAGGGACACTGATGCCGTTTACAATGCAATGCCACCATCAACATCACCAACTCACCAACCAAACAAGAAAACCACTCGACCATAATAATTAATGAACTTTGGTTCATGCATATGATTTGGACTTATTGTTTAATGATCACTGTTATCATAACTTGCACAGAGTATTACTCATCTACCTAGTTTGTTCAATTTTTTTTAACACTATACAGAAAATATGTAACACGATAAAAGGGGGGATGTGGTGATATACATCACTGTAAGTACGCAAAGGGTTGATATACATACACTACACCTAGCTAGACACTAGAGGGAACACCAGAGACATGACACACAGCTAGTCAACCAATAGGTCAGTAAAATAGGACACGACCAATGGGCATTCACGATACACACAGAGGTGACACTACCACAGGAGGGCATTACACCAACCCATATAAAAGGACACATCAGACATGCTCAGTCTCTTTCCAGTGGAGACTCTCAGTGAGCACAGACACAGGGTTGATTGAACATCACTCCCACGTGGATTGTAGCAGACTGGTTAGTCAGTCTGAGTAGCTATAGCAGGATTAATAGTGGCGTCGAATCCAAGTAGGAGAATTGTTAACAGTAATAAACATGTTAAAGCTATCTCCAAGTCTGAATCTTCCTTTGTCAGAGTGCACATCAAGGAAGCAGCTTATGCTACGACAAGAGCATAACAAAACACGTTTTGCTACTATGCCTGGACATGTTGACTTTTTGAAAATACTGTTACAACAATGGATCCTGACATCGTGATTTTAAATGCAAATTTCAAACCAGAGTGGAAAAGTTTCCTTTAAAGTAAGGGGGCACTATCTACTGTCCACATCGTGCTCGCACTTGAGTGCAACGCGACCGGTAGATCCTGGGAGAGGCCTCCCACAGGCTTCCCAACATCCTTCACGCATTGCGGGATATATGCCATTTAGTACTGGTCCACACAGGGATCTCCCGGGTCATCGGAGGCGCCTTGGTGGCCAGCGATAGTGCAGGGTGGCTCCTTGGTCCTCTTTCTGGAACATGGTACCTTGGCACTGCCAGTTGGCATCTTGGCACTGCCACCCTGACACTGCCAAGGTGCCTGGGTCAGGGTCTGAGGGGGGCCATGCACATGAACAGAGGGTGGAGGGGGGTTTGAAGAGTAGGGGGTGCAGGGTAGGTAGGTAGGGGACTCTGGGAGCTGGGGGGTTACGGGTAGGAGCCCTGCAAGGGGGGTGGCTGTAAGAGAGTGTGTGGGGGGGGGGGTCTGAAAAGAGGGCCTTCAGGGACCCCATAACTGGGTGCCTTCACTTGGGGAGGTGTGAGGTAGTGCCCAGGTGTGCGGGGGGCCCATGGGTACTTTTTAAAGGTACTTTCTGAATGATTAAAACTAGAATTAGATGAGGTCAATAGGAACTTAGGGGTCCATGTATATAGATCATTAAAATGTCACGAATAGGAAAAGAAACAAAAAAAGCCAATGGAATGCCATGTTTTTTATCTAGAGGAGACTACGAGAGGTTAGACATCTTTCTTCCCCTGTCCAAAATCCCAGTAGACCACACCTGGAGTATGGCATTCTGCTCTGGCACCGCACCATCGGAAGGATACACAGTAAATTTCTGTAACCAAGCATGTGCAGGGAGTGGGTGGTGCCGATTACCAAAGAGCTCTGTGTTCAGTGTTCATCTCAGGGGCACACAATACCATATAAAATTCTGCCTTGCCGGCAGAGCAGGGAAACAGCCCTTCTATCGCTGAAACTGGAACATTCCAGACTCCAGGACAGGAGCGAGGAATGAACCAGGCTGTCAGCATTTCTGTGGATACACCAGCCTGTGACTAGGCCTCTCACTGTATCCGTGAATCCTCACTCTGGAAGCAGAATGCCAGCGCTGTGACTTTTGCTTGGCTCAGAACATTACAGTAGCGGTCTTAAACCTTTAGTCTAATTTTAAAATTCCTGCATGTTGAGTTTTAACCTCCTGATGAATTTACCAGTGAGTTGAGCAGTTGATTTAAAAAGAAAAGAGTTATCAGAGGTTCTGGTGACTAGAGAATTCTGGTTGGTACAGTGCTGGATAACACACATTTAACACCAAAGAATTCAGGTGGGTACAGTGCCACAGAATACAATGTTACTGTAATGGCCTCCGACAGACTGCAGCATAGGTTAACCAGAACGTTATCGCGACTTGCAGGGTTAAACTAGATTTTATAGGACATGGAGTTAGGTTGTAGATCAACCTTTAACTCACTCACTGGGCTGTATGTTCTCCTACTTGCACAATGATTAACTCCCCTGTCCTCACATAGTCTTTCTTAACAGCACAGTACTTTCAGTTTGGCTGGCTGTACAGTTTCACTTCTGTGTTTCTCGACTTTTCTCAGAGCTAATAGCACACTACGAATGTACCCAGTCTCTGCCTGAAATTCTCTAAAATACCTTGTGATGACTATGATAACAATAGACATTTGGGGACTTCTAGTGGCGGCACGGAGAAGGTCACACATAAAATTGGTTCTGCCAGGGTTCTTGTTTTTTGGTCCCTTTTTCCAGGTTCCAGAGGGATTTTGGTGATCAAATCAGCCCATCTAATTATTAGGTATCTGTCCACGAAAGTTACAATAGACATTGGGCATAAGCAAGCACCATTTCAGGATGTCACAGATTAGACGCTTGTAACCTGCCCTTTTTTGAATTATGAGTAAAGAATCATAGAATCTCTTCAGTGCAGAAGGAGGCCATTCAGCCCATCAAATCTGCACAGACCATCCAGAAGAACGCTCCACCCAGGTCCACTTACCCGCCCACCCCACCCTATCCCTGTAACTTAGGCTGACATCCTTGGACACAATTTTTAAAAATTTGTGCCCAATTCATTTTTTTACCAATTAAGGGACAATTTAGTTTGGCCAATCTACCTACCCTGCAAATTTTTGGGTTGTGGGGGTGAGACCCACGCAGACATGTGGGAGAATGTGCACACCCTTGGACATTAAGGGGATATTTAGCATGGCCAATCCCACCCAACATGCACATTTTTGGACTGTGGGAGGGCAAGACCTCCAAGTCTTCATTCTTCATGATTGGCAAAATTCCACCAATCCCACTCCTAGTGGGAAGAACTGATTAAGGATAGGATTACAACACTGTAGTTTCCAACCCAAATAGGCTCCGAATGCAGGTGTCCATTGGCACATAGAAGCTACCTATCATTACACTGCCACAAAAAAATTCACACGCAAAATCACGGCAGGGATTCTCTGAGCGCGCCCGCAGCAATCGCGGCCGGCGTGAGGACGGGAATGGGGCATCGGATACACAACGCCTTCGCGTGATACTCTGGTGGCTGGAGAATCGCCGCCAGCTGCGCGTGCGCCAGTCGGGGGCCCTTGAAAGAGACCCCCCGTGGTGATTCTCCGCGGTCAACCGGCCGAGGTCCCACCGGCATGGTTCTCGTATGGTTCCACCCGGTGGGAGCTCGGCGTCACGGCTGCAGTGGCCGTCCTGGTGGGGGGCGAGGTGATCAGTCTCCAGGGGAGCCTCCACAATGTCCAGGCCTGCGACGGGGGCCACTGATCGGTGGGTGCATGCGATCTGGGGGAGGCCTACCTTCTTCCGCACCAGCCCACTGTATGGGTCCGCCGTGTTGCGCGGGGCTGGCACCGCAGGCGGCCGCCGCGCGCATGCGCTGACCCGCGGCCGGAAGTGCAGGGCCCCGTATCTGCAGCAGGAGCTGCGTGGCACATGCCGGGGCCCTGCAAGCCTTTTAGAAAAAAGTCCTGAGTGATTTGCGCCCGTTTTCTGGTGAGCTTGAGGACATACCCCCATTATTGGAGAATCCCAGCCCATATTCGTCTAACTTAATAGCAAAGTATTTTTGGACTTTTGGACTACATGGTAAGTAAACGGGATATTCAGCAGAGGCTGTGGAGTGCAGCATTTGCTGCACTTGCATCGTAGACTTTAATAATTGAAGTCATCAGGTTCTCCTCTCTGATGAAATAGATTCTGTGTTCTACAGCTCCCCGATGATTTCCCTTCCATTTGTTCTACGACATTAAATGCTTCAAATAGTATCCTCCAAGTCCCAAAACTAACTTTCCATGGACAAACTCCAATCTAAGCTTTGCACATAAAAATAAATTACTTGAACAAGTCAGGGGTGCCCCCTGTCCCCATTACTGTTCGCGCTGGCAATTGAACCACTGGCCATAGCGTTGAGAGACTCTAGGAAATGGAGGGGGGTGGTTCGAGGGGGAGAGGAACACCGAGTGTCACTCTACGCAGATGACCTACTGCTGTATGTGGCGGATCCTGTGGAGGGGATGACAGAGGTTATGCAGATATTGAGGGAGTTTGGAGATTTTTCGGGATATAGGCTTAATATGGGGAAGAGTGAGCTTTTCGTAGTACACCCCGGGGATCAGGGAAGCGGGATAGACGGCCTGCCGTTAAGGAGAGCGGAAAGGAGCTTCCGATATTTGGGGATTCAGGTAGCCAGGAGCTGGGGAACTTTACATAAATTCAATCTGACGCGGCTGGTGGAGCAGATGGGGGAGGATTTCAAGAGGTGGGATATGCTGCCGCTCTCACTGGCGGGCAGAGTGCAGGCAGTCAAGATGATGGTCCTCCCAAGGTTTCTTTTTGTGTTTCAATGTCTCCCCATTTTGATCACTAAGGCCTTTTTTAAGAAAATAGATAGGAGTGTTATGAGTTTCGTGTGGGCAGGGAAGACCCCGAGGGTAAGGAGGGGGTTCCTGCAGCGTAGCAGGGATAGAGGGGGACTGGCGTTGCCGAATCTGGACGATTATTACTGGGCCGCCAATGTGGCGATGGTTCGCAAGTGGATGAGGGAGGGAGAGGGGGTGGCGTGGAAGAGGCTGGAGATGGCATCCTGTAAAGGAACGAGCCTAAAGGCGCTGGCGACGGCGCCGCTACCGCTCTCCCCGAAAAGGTATACCACAAACCCAGTGGTGGCGGCAATCTTAAGGATCTGGGGGCAATGGAGGCGACATAGGGGTTTGATGGGTGCCTCGGTGTGGTCCCCGATCAGGAACAACCATAGGTTTGTCCCAGGAAGGATGAACGGAGGGTTCCAGAGCTGGCATCGGGCAGGAATTAGGAGATTGAGAGACTTGTTTATTGACGGGGAGTTTGCGAGCCTGGGAGTGATGGAGGAAAAGTATGAGTTGCACCTGGGGAATATCTTTAGATACATGCAAGTGAGGGCGTTTACGAGGCAACAGGTGAGGGAATTTCCGCTGCTCCCGACACAGGGGATCCAGGATAGAGTGATGTCGGGGAGGGCAAAGTGTCCGAAATATATCAGGAGATGAGAGACGAGGGGGAGGCGCTGGTAGAGGAGCTGAAAGGAAAATGGGAAGAAGAGCTGGGGGAGGAGATTGAGGAGGGTCTGTGGGCTGATGCCCTAAGTAGGGTAAATTCCTCTTCCTCGTGTGCCAGGCTTAGCCTGATACAATTCAAGGTTCTACACAGAGCACACATGACGGGAGCGAGGCTGAGCAGGTTCTTCGGAGTGGAGGACAGGTGCGGGAGGTGCTTGGGAAGCCCGGCGAACCACACACAGATGTTTTGGTCGTGTCCGGCACTGGATGAGTGCTGGAGGGGAGTGGCAAGAGTGATTTCAAAGGTGGTGATGGTCCGGGTCAAGCCAGGCTGGGGGTTAGCTATATATGCGGTAGCGGAGGAGCCGGGAGTGCAGGAGGCGAAAGAGGCCGATATTCTGGCCTTTGCGTCCCTGGTAGCCCGGTGAAGGATCTTACTCATGTGGAAGGAAGCGAAACCCCCCGGCGTGGAGGCCTGGATAAACGACATGGCAGGGTTCATAAAACTGGAACGGATGAGGTTTGCGTTGAGAGGATCGGTTCAGGGGTTCTCCAGGCGGTGGCAACCGTTCCTTGACTATCTCGCGGAACGTTAAGGGAAAATAGATCGTCAGCAGCAGCAGCCCGGGGGTAGGGGGGGGGGGGGGGGGGGGGGGGGGAGAGCACTATTTTTTGTTACTTTGCTAGTTCACTATTTTATTTAAATAATGTTACTTATTAGTTATTGTGTTATCTTTTATGTTGATTTGTAAGGTGGAAAAATTGCGTTTGAAAACTTTAATAAAATATATTTTTTTAAAAATTTAAAAAAATTACTTGGGCAATGTAGTAAAGCTGTGGAGAATGTTTAACTTCCTTGGTATAAAGGCTGACATCAGGCTTAGTCATGACGTGGAGATGCCGGCATTGGACTGGGGTGAGCACAGTACGAAGTCTTACAACACCAGGTTAAAGTCCAACAGGTTTGTTTCGATGTCACTGGCTTTCGGAGCGCTGCTCCTTCCTCAGGTGAATGAATCCATTCATTCACCTGAGGAAGGAGCAGCGCTCCGAAAGCTAGTGACATCGAAACAAACCTGTTGGACTTTAACCTGGTGTTGTAAGACTTCGTACTGTGATCAGGCTTAGTGATCATGTTCCCAGGGAAGGCAAGGGACCATTTGATTATATTGAGTTACAAAATAACTGTGGGATTAATTTGGTCCACCAGGTCCATACCTGCGTTTATGGCCTAAACAAACCTATCCCCCCGCCCATAACCAGAAAGACCTACACCACATGGACTGACGCTCACCACCACCTTCTCAAGGGCAATTAGGGATGGGCAATAAACACTGGCCTAGCCAAAGAAGCCCATATCCCTTGAAAGAATAAGTAACCTCCGTTAGGCATTCAACTTGACTTGGCCAACTCACCCAATTTGTTTCTTCCTGACCATCAGTTTTATGTTCTCTTGACCTTCTTTGTTTGTTCCTCTGGCTCACTTCATTTTTTTCTCGGACTATCCCACCTCATGATTTTGGTTCTCGTCGACCATCCAACTCATGCTCTTGCATCTCCCAACCCTTTCAACTTACATTTTTTTGTATTTACGGTTTAAATATTTATCACAAATAATGAATGGGCTTTAACAGTCATTTGGTGGAACAGAGCTTGCATATTGCTGAAAAAATACTTTTTTGTTGAAGCTTTTCATCTTGCACTAATCAGGACAATTCTCAAGAATACCAAATGCAAAGGGAACAACAATTTATATTGTATGAGTGGAGAGTGCTGATTGGTTGGCAAGTGGATTCTGATTACCAGAGATATAGCCATGGAGAATGCACCAGTTGATGCTGATTGACAGTTAACTGTCAAGCGTTGTGCAAAATTTAAACCAGGCAGCTTGACTCTGATTGGGCAAGGCAATGCCCTGAGGAATGGACCAGCAATTAGCTGTCACTTACTTTGTTTATCAGAAACAAGTGCAATGTGTGCACATGTTCTTTCTGTCTGCAAAGAACCAGGCCCTGTGTATTAATATATGTAGCTTCCAGCACATGCAAATGCACCACACTGTGAGCCCAACTGACAATCTTAAATTGGTTGTCAGCATACCTTTTAGCACACTGAAGATTATTGCTTGGTAATGCTTGGCAGTTAATTGTCAAGACATTATCAACTGGTGCATTCTCCATGGCAACACCTCAACCAGAATTTACTTGCCAACCAATCAGCAATATCTTCCGAAAACATTTGGTATGCTTGTGAATTGTCCGGAGGAATGCAAGATAAAAAACTTTGACAAAAAAATGTTTCTCTTTGCAAAATGGGCTTTTGTAATATCAGCTATTACAAAAAGAATTATTGCCTGCAATATCAGATGTAAAATATTTGTGTACTAAACACTGTGATGTTCAACATTTAAAAGTTCAAGTTGCTTCATGATTTTGCTCTAGATGGGAAAGGACTTGGGCATCTTAGGAGAAAGGTTTCAAACTCAGTGGCAATGGTGCAATAGCATGCTCATTTTACACTGGCTACTTATGAGAAAGAGATCTAACACTTGGTTTCAGCCGGGATGGCAAACAGTGTGATTTCTGCACTGACGCTTGCATTTACACTTCACATTTCCAATTAGCTCAAGGATTTTGAAGCAAGAAGCTAATCGTAGAATCACAGTGCGAATGTTGCAAGTACTGCAACAGGCTATAATTGAGATGGAGAACGCTGCATCTATTGCAGCTTCTGAGTGGCTGGCTGGATTGTAGAGCTTTACTACTTGGGAGGCTACAGGCCCAGTAATTTAGCAATTCCCTCAGTTGACCAATTGATACATGTGCAAACAAGGCACCAATTTTCAAGGATGGATGACCAGATATGAGGCATAAATAAGATTATATGCAGATGATTTTCCACTCATTTTAACAATGTTTTTGTTTACTTCAGACTACAGTACCTTTTATATTCCACTTTAACTTCTGCAGCCCTGTCCATTTCTTCACATTGAAGGTTTTGTACTGGGCGATCTTGTTATATTTGTTTGTTTTGTGCCGCTGAAAGTGCGACATGTGGTGGAAGGACACTGAAGGAGCACTGGAATCTCTTCCCCCCCTGCCCGATTTGTGTGAGCCTTGTTGTGGGCTCAGTACATCACCTCAGTCTGAGCAGCCATGTGCATCTCTCATAGGTGCAGATGTACGAGCTGTCTTTGGAATGTACTCGGACATGTTTGTTCAGCGTTCAGCAATTGATTTAAGGGAATCCATAGATTCCACATGGTACTCACTGCTTCACAATATCACTGACGCAAAACTGAAATTGTAGACTCTCACATGATGGGTCTTCCTTAGGATGGTCAGCCACATTCGTGACTTGAAGGCCTTTCCACAGGTATTGCACAGGAAGTTCATTGCTTGGTGAAGAAAACCCATATGCAGTTGCAGGGTCTGCCCCTTACTGACTATTTTATAAAGCCTGTGCAGCTGGAGGTCAGATCATGGTTCTCCCTCCGAATGGGCAACACAAAACCACCGATTTGCATGAATTGCGCAGTTCCATTTTCACAACCATGCAGTTTGCACATGAGATATGTTCACAAGCCTCTCATCACCATCTAAGGGAAACCTCAATATCGTGGCATAGGTTTACTTCAGCATGCACTTGTTTGCATGTGATCAGCCAGTTCATTTTCATCATGATCACAGTATATAAACATTCTAATATAGTGTTTCCATAGTTAAATGAATTCCCCTCGACAATTCCTGTCCACAGAGCTAAATATAAAACAATGTGCTCGCAAATCTGTGCCAGGTTCTGAGGTGGACATTTAAGGTTTATTTTGCTGGAAGATGACTTGCAATGCAACGTCTGTACACAAAGACTCACCTAAAGGCCTGTATTTTGCTGGTTTCAGTAGTGGTATAGAAGCATCGCAGGAGACACAAAGGTTTTCTCATACAGTTGATAGCAATTAATGCCATGATTATTTGCATCTATAAAAATATAAAAAGTGTTAATTAGCTTCAGGATAATTCAACTTAATTAGCTCCATTAAGCTAGGTAACAAGAGACGTAGGGATTGGGGTCAGGTGATGTGAGGGTGGGTGTAAGGATCATCCTGTTTAAACCTGGTTTCCCAATGCGTATTTCTTTTATTTTCTGTTATTCTTTGCTTTTGTGCCTGGACAGTTGCAAGGGTTTATGTCTTTCAGATGGACTGCACTTTTAATTTTAAAACAAAACTGGACACCCCCCAGCAGATGTACTGGTTGGTTGGACCTCAGGACACCCCCCGGTGAGATGTTCTGCGTGGTTTGGTCCAATGATGACTTTTTTTGATGGACTTGGCTGGCAGCCAACCAGTTATTTTAAATTCTCGGGACTTAACAGACCTCAATACTGATTGGTGCTGATTGTTCCGGAATGTCCTTTACCTTGTGAGGCTGGGTGTATTTGCTTTCAGTTTTGATTTTGAACTCAGAGATGAACAGAACTCTTTCAAATGTCTCTCCCAGAAAGATTGGAATTTACTCTCTAATTTTTTTAAATTAAGAGGCAATTTAGCTTGGCTAATCCATTGCCCTGCAGATCTTTGGGTTGTGAGGTTGAGAGCCATGTAGACATGGAGAGAATGTGCAAACTCCACACGGCTTTCCAGCTAGTGAGTGTTTAAAGCCTGAAGACAGAGCTCGTGGGAACCTTCCAGATTCCCATCCTGTTGTTGTTGTCGTTTTGTCATTTTATCAGGGACAATTCATTTAAAATAATCTCTTTCTCCCCTGCTATAAAGGCCGTTTGGATTTGTTGCTCGGTGGTCTGTCCATCCGCCGTCGTTCTAACTACTCGTAGAGGGGGTATAGGCTGCGGCTCACTCTTCTCCTTATAAGGGGGAGGAGATGCATATTCACCCCCATAATATCCTCCCCTGGAGGTTTCTCCATCTAAGCTTCCCCACTCAACACTGTTGTCCTCGTCCTCAACTAGATTTGGTGCTGTTGGGGTTACTGTCCCTACAAATGTCCCATGTGGGGTGTTCCTGTTCCTGTCCCCCTCCAGTGCATGCCTCACAGCTGCAATTCTTGCTTCCTTTTGTTCTTTTACCACATAATTCCTTAATAGGGTGACTGCAATTACTATTCCTTTCTCATACTTATTTTGATCTTGACCCATCCACCAGGCCTTTTGCTCGGCTGCGGATGCGTCCAAATTGTGTCCCTTCTCTCTCATCCTTTTGATTAGTTTTATGTTCTGGTTTACTATCGTCTGTACGATAGATCCCTCGGGCCCCCAATGTGGATCTCCTACACTGAGGCCTGCCCTATTACTCCCGGCCATCTCAGCCATCCTTATTTCTTCTACACTCGTGGGATTCTCCCTCGCGGCTTTCCCTCTCGCGGGCTTTTCCCTAGCGGCTACTACTGCTCACTATAAGCGAGGTCCTTCAGCCCTTCCTCCTGTGGATAGCTCTGTCACGGATTTTATGCAGGATTTCCAGAAACACTAATCTATTGTCTTCTTTTGTAACTATATTTCCGCACTTATACACCCTTATCCTTACTTATATATATCAACACTTATATACCCTTATCTTTACTTATATATATATCAGTACTTATATACCCCTACTTATACATATACATCAGCACTTATATACCCTTACTTATACACCCTTTTACAATTTTCTTAAAGCTCAGACGGTCAAACCCTTCCGCTGAATAGTTCTTTTGTACCGCAACTTACGGCCGCCCAACGACTAGTGTGGAATCGCTCCCCTAGCTATGGATGGTAAATTAAAGGTGCTCATCCAAATTGGAGCCACATAGTCCCCGGTCGTCCAGTGCAGTATCACATCAGGCTCACCAAATTGTTAGCAGAGTTAAATGAGTCGAGTTCTTCAGACTATATTAAACTTTAACAAAATGTCTTTTAATGCCACATGCATGCGGGAGAGCTAAACCTCAGTTGTCTTAACTACAGCTCAGTCCAAGCAGCTCTGCCTGAACAAAGCCTCCACGCAATTCTTTATGCTGTTTTGGCTTGATACATAGAACATAGAACATAGAACGATACAGCGCAGTACAGGCCCTTCGGCCCACGATGTTGCACCGAAACAAAAGCCATCTAACCTACACTATGCCATTATCATCCATATATTTATCCAATAAACTTTTAAATGCCCTCAATGTTGGCGAGTTCACTACTGTTGCAGGTAGGGCATTCCACGGCCTCACTACTCTTTGCGTAAAGAACCTACCTCTGACCTCTATTACCCCTCAGTTTAAAGCTATGTCCCCTCGTGCCAGCCATTTCCATCCGCAGGAGAAGGCTCTCACTGTCCACACTATCTAACCCCCTGATCATTTTGCATGCCTCTATTAAGTCTCCTCTTAACCTTCTTCTCTCCAACGAAAACAACCTCAAGTCCATCAGCCTTTCCTCATAAGATTTTCCCTCCATACCAGGCAACATCCTGGTAAATCTCCTCTGCACCCGCTCCAAAGCCTCCACGTCCTTCCTATAATGCGGTGACCAGAACTGTACGCAATACTCCAAATGCGGCCGTACCAGAGTTTTGTACAGCTGCAACATGACCTCCTGACTCCGGAACTCAATCCCTCTACCAATAAAGGCCAACACTCCATAGGCCTTCTTCACAACCCTATCAACCTGGGTGGCAACTTTCAGGGATACAGAGTGATTCAAAATGGTTCAACATGATACGAGTGATTCAAATAGTACAATGCAACCGATTACCGATACTGGCAACGTGATGGGATTACAGTCATTCCCGATTAGATGACGCGGATACAGTTTTACATACATTGCTCCTAATCGTTCCGGAGGTACATCTTGCCCACCTGCTTTGTAATACAAAAGGACCGTGTCGAAACAATCAGTCTGTGATGGGGTGGTAACTGCACCATGTCCCTGATATTTGCATGTAGCTAGCTGTACAATGTCTCCTCTGGACAGGCCGGAGCCAGGCTGATCACTGTCCCATTAGTTCCTGTGGCTGAAGTGGAAGATGTGTTGCCTGTAGCATGCTGGCTTGTACTATGCTAATTTGATTAGGTTCTTGGAGACTGTCGGTTTAACCCTTTCAAGGCAGGTTTTTTATGCTGCCCTAAGTGTACCTCTGAGGCTCCATTTTCCCGACTACAATCATTTTACCCCTTTCCCTTTCCACTGTGTCTGTGACTGTCTTGTGTGTGTTTGGGTAGAAGGTAGGATGGTAAAGTGGGGGGGGGGGGTGAAGTAGTAGATTAGCTGGCCAATATCCTATGATAATCATCACATGTCTTATCTCTATTGATGTTATAAATAAATAGTTTGTTGGTGTTTTACTGACAAATCTGGCACCTGTAAGTCACTGGAGCAGTCAAGGCTCAAAGATCTCAGAAACTATATATGGATTATTGGTTAGTTCACTTATGTTGGGACTCTGAGGCTTGTAGGGCTGGAATTGACCGTGCTCTAGCCCACGGTGTTATAACAGTGGGGGCTGCTGTGTTTCTGTGAGCTCTGGCTCTGCTCATCTTTTAATCCTTTATATTATCAAGGTGCACATTTCATAATTGTCCTTTCTTTGGATAGTTGTCTTTCACTATGTCCCTGGATGAACTTGATTGGAGTTTTGTGATGTGGTTCCCGAGTTAAATTGTAGAGAATCCTTGTTTGACCAGCGGTCGGAGTTGGCTGGGGTGGGGCCCAACTTGCAGTCGTGTTGTTGTTGGTGAGCGGCCTTACACCTTGGCAGTGCTGTCTACTCGGGATGATGGCCACCCTTAGGAATGTTGTTCTGGATGAGGATCTCGGCTCCATGTTGTAGGTCTTTGGTCTTTACTTTGAAAAACTGTGAGGTAACCTGAGGAGAATGGTGGAGCTGGAAGAGAGAATCCTTGTATTCGATAGTACACTTTCCCTGCTGAGGACCAGCCTTGATTTATTGAGATCCTGCTGCATGGTGTGTCATCTATCCTGAAGGGTTCGAGAGGTAGGGGCTGGACAAGGAGTGTCTGTGAGCCTGGCCCCTGGCGAGAGGTGGGAGGCAAGTTCCTAATTGAGTTTGAAAATTGGCGGCAATGCTTCAGTAATCTTGATCTGGAGGCTGGGTGTATCAGGTTTGATGGAGCACAGTGTATCCGATCTTTGAGGCCTGGGTCGGTTTGGCTCCGCCAATCACTGGCCCTATAATATCCTGTTCTCGATGCTCATCATGAGGGGTTGGAGGTGGCTGATTGTGTTGAGTCATCCTCTCCTGTTCAGGGCCTAGGCAGCAGGTCGCTTGGGCATTGGGACGGCCGCATGGTGGAAATGAAGGTGCTTCATTCGTCGGTATCCTCGAGAGATTGAGAACTGTTCAATGATTGCGTCATGGCTTTGGTGTTTTCGAGCAACGCAGATGGTTATTATTATCCTGCAATTCTTCAATAATCCTGGGCGTTACTCCCTTGGGATTATGTTGTCGATTATTTTTTGTCTTTTGTCCTGTGTAGCACCATCGATCACACACGAGGCGAGACGTAGAGAACTTCAATCGAGGCTTTATTGAGCAGACTTGTTCAGACTTGTTCCCCAGCAGCTCAGTGACAGAATGCAGCTGCGGGGAGTAAACCGGGTTCTTATACCCCGCCTATCTGGGTGGAGCCCAGTAGGCGGCAGATCCAATCGGGACCCAGCATCTGTCCGTTGGCTGCCCGTGGGTCGCTGGGGGGGGTTGAGCCCGTGGTCCCGTTTGTTCCCTGGAGATAGCGGCAACCCCACAGGACTGGCACACCGCTGCGTAGTGCCCACTTTTTGCCGCAGCTTTTACAGGTGGCCGAGCGGGCCGGGCAGCGCTGGCGGGGGTGTTTCGGCTGCCCGCAAAAGTAGCAGTGGGCCCCCCCGGGTGGTCTGGGATTCTGGCCGCGCACGCTTGCGGAGGGGTGGGAGGTGCCGGGGGGTCGGTCGCGGCGGGGGTCCACGGAGCCCAAGGGGCTGTAGTGCGGTCGGGGGCATAGGCGCGGACGTTTTGGGGGGCCACGTCGAGGGAGGCTGAGAGGGCCAATACCTCTGTGAGTCCGAGAGAGTCTTTCTCTAAAAGTCTCTGGCGAATTTGCGACGATGCCAAACCTGCTACGTAAGCGTCTCTGATCAGGAGGTCCGTATGTTCATTCGCCGTTACCGCTGGGCAGTCGCAGTTTCTTCCCAGGATCGTCAGCGCATTGAAGAATTCGTCCAGCGATTCCCCAGGGATTTGTCATCTCGTCGCGAGCTGGTAGCGTGCATAGACCTGGTTGACGGGCCTAATGTAGGTCTGTTTCAGCAAGTTGATCGCCGCTGGGAATTCTTCCGTGTCCTCGATGAGTGCGTAGATTTCGGGACTCACTGTGGAATGCAGGACCTGCATCTTCTGGTCTTCCGTTGATCTGCCGGGGGCCGTTCGGAGGTACCCCTCAAAGCACGCCAGCCAGTGTTTAAACGCCAATGTTGCGTTAGCTGCTTGGGGGCCGATTCACAGGCACTCCGGGGCGATCCGGAGCTCCATATTCCTTTTTAAATCTGCTCAATAAATTGTAGCACCATCGATCACACACGAGGCGAGACGTAGAGAACTTCAATCGAGGCTTTATTGAGCAGACTTGTTCAGACTTGTTCCCCAGCAGCTCAGTCACAGAATGCAGCTGCGGGGAGTAAACCGGGTTCTTATACCCCGCCTATCTGGGTGGAGCCCAGTAGGCGGCAGATCCAATCGGGACCCAGCATCTGTCCTCCAATAGCTCCTTGGCATTCATGGTGTACCGTATTACCCCTAATACATACCACCACATCCTGCAAGGGTGTTAGCATGAGGGTGAGAGTTGGCAGTTATCCTGTTTTGACGAAAATCGTATTGAGTCGATCTGTGCAGTTTTATTCCTTTCGCTTATTATGTGCTGTAATCCTTGTGGTTCAATCACTAAAAGTTATGCCACAGGTTAGCAAGACCATAAAAGAAATAAGTACTGGACTTTATTTCTCGAGGGACAGAACTGAAAAGTCGGGAAATTATGCTAAACCCATATTGAACTTTGGTTAGACAACATTAGGCCACAATACTGCGGCAGTTCTGGCGTCCATATTGTTATGGGCCAGGGTTTAGAGAACTCCAAAGTGTATTCTGGAGTTCACCTGACCCACAACTTTTAATCGATTGTGGTATGGGGAGCACACGGCCCACTCGACAGGTGTGGTACAGCAGAAATGGAAAAGTATTTTTTAAAGCAAAACAATGTTTATTCTATGAACTCAAGTTAAAAATTTTAAAACATACAGTGAACATCTTAGTAACCATCAATTCAAATACAACCCCCAAAGAATACAACACTAAGTAATCCTTTAAGCTTTCCTTTTAACATCCATACGACTTAAAAACACCTTTTTACAGAAAGACATCAGGCTTAACTTCACGACTGAGAACAGTTACCATGTTGAAATCAGCAAATGGACATTCATAAGCTTGCAGAGATTCACACACATCCTGCTGTGATTGCAGCTTCTCCAAAACTAAAATGAAACCAAACCCACCCTGCAGAAAAAAGCCTACAGTGAAAGTAAAAAGCTGACAGACAGCCCAGCTCCACCCACTCTCTGACATCACTGTAGTAATAAACACCTATTTCTTAAAGGTACTCTCACAACAGATATTTATATACACACCTATTTATAAACACCCATTTCTTAAAGCTATTCTCACATGACACTTCGCCCCAAGAAACAAAAATAAACCATCAACTTCAAGATGGTTAAATTTTTAACCTTTTCACTATCCTTTAATAAATGCACACAGTAAATGTACTTTTTTGTTTCAAAAAAACAACACACACAAACAGGTATAATAATATAGTCCATTTCTTTTTTTTTTCTTCTTCCTCCAACTGGAATCCCTCTTGATTGATAGTCTCTTTGAACAAGAAAATCTCTGCACGATCCATACATTTCTCTACGCCTCGGCATTTCTCTTTAAAGTCAGATACTTTCGTTCAATCTGATCACAGAGTCCCTTGTAATTCTCCAACATAGGAGCATTGGTTATCACAACTTTCAGGCAGTCAAATGCCTGTTGAAAGTCCGATGTCCACTAAAATTTTTGACGTTTCTTCAGCATGTCCATCCGTGGAGCAACCACGCTACAAAAAGTTTTGACAAATGTTCGATCAAATCCACTCATGCCAAGAAATCGCATTATTTCCCTTCGTGTGGAGGGTATTGGAAACTCCTCAATAACTGTTGGTTTCACATCCGTGTGACCATTCGACCCTGTCCGATTGTATGGCCAAGAAAAGTGACTTGGGCTTTTCCAAATTCACTTTTGGCTGGGCTTATTATCAAACCCGCCTCCTGAAGTCGATGGAATAACTCCATCAGATGTTTTAAATGTTCTTTCCATGTCTGGCTGAATATTACCAGATCGTCGATGTATACCGCACAATCGGGTAATCCTGAAACAACTTTATTAGTTAACCGTTGAAATGTGGTGGGCCTTTCTTCATGCCAAATGGCATAACTTTGAATTGGTATATACCATCTGAAGTCACAAAAGCTGAAATATCCTATGCCCTTTTGGATAAAGGTACCTGCCAGTAACCTTTAAGTAAATCCAGTTTGGAATTAAAAGCTGATTGTCCCACTTTTTCAATGCAATCTTCCAAACGTGGGATAGGATAAGAGTCCGTTCTTGTAACTGCATTATCCTTTCTATAGTCCACACACCACAGTTGGGTCCCGACTGGTTTTGGTGCCATCACTATGGGTGAGCTCCATTGGTTGCAACCCACTTCAATTATGCCATTTTTAAGCATACTCTCAATCTCTTTGTTAACCTGTGCCAATTTTAAAGGGTTAAGTCTATATGGATGTTGTTTGATTGGAACAGCATTTCCCACATCTACATTATGTATAGCCATTTTAGTACTTCCCACTTTATCTCTACAAACTTGCCCACATGATATCAATAACTCTTTCAGGTCAGTTCGTTTTTCCTCTGGAAGGTAACTTAACAATTTATCCCAATTTTTAAGAACATCCTCATTTTCCAATTTAATTTGAGGTATGTCAAATTCACAGTCATCTGCATTAAGTTCGTCACATTGAGTTAGAATCGTTAAAACTTCCTCCTTTTTCTCTCCTTCCCTTTCAAAGTGCCTTTTAAGCATATTCATATGACACACTCGGTGAGTCTTCCTTCTATCTGGTGTTTTTACCACATAATTCACCTCACTTAATTTCCTTTCAATCTGATAAGGTCCACAAAACCTATCTTTTAAAGGTTCCCCTACCACTGGTAAGAACACTAAAACTCTATTTCCACTGGCAAAACTACAAACTTTGGATTTCTTGTCCGCTACCCGTTTCATCACATTTTGTGCAACTTTCAAATGCTGTCTAGTCAATTCACCTGCTCTATTTAATCATTCCCTAAAATTTGACACATAATCCAATAATGTAATTTCTGATTTCTCACTCACCAATTTTTCCTTAATCAATTTAAGTGGTCCTCTTACCTCATGACCCAAAATTAGTTCAAAAGGACTGAATTTGGTTGACTCATTAGGTGCATCCCTAATTGCAAACAGGACGAATGGAATTCCTTTATCCCAATCCTCTGGGTAATCGTGACAACAAGCCCTCAACATTGTCTGTAATGTCTGATGCCACCTTTCTAATGCTCCCTGCGATTCTGGATGGTATGCAGTTGATTTAAATTGTTTTATTCCTAAGTTATCCATAATTTCTTTGAATAACCTTGAGGTAAAATTTGATCCTTGATCCGATTGTATTTCTGTGGGTAGTCCATATCTGGTAAAGAATTTAAGTAACTCCTCCACAATCTTTTTAGCTGTAATATTACGTACTGGAATGGCCTCTGGAAACCCAGTAGATACATCCATTATAGTCAAAAGATATTGATTCCCACTTTTCATTTTGGGAAGCAGTCCTACGCAATCAATTAGGACCCTTGTAAAAGGTTCCTCAAATGCTGGAATGGGTATTAAGGGCACTGGTTTTAACACTGCTTGGGATTTCCTTATCACTTGACATGTGTGACATGACTGACAAAGTTTAACTACATCTTTATGTAGTCCAGGCCAATAAAAAATGTTTTTGTATTTTAGCTTGAGTTTTCCTTATTCCCAAATTACCTCCCACTGGTACCTCATGTGCAAAACGCAACACCTACTTTCTATACCCGACCGGCAATACTACTTGATGAACTTCTGCCCACTTTTAATCCAGCTGCATATATAAAGGTTTCCATTTTCTCATCAAGACATCACTTTTACAGTAATAACACTCTGGTATACACGCAGATTCCTCTTCCGTGTACGCTTTCTGATACATCCGTTTTATTTCTATATCTTTTTGTTGTAACTTTGCCAATTTTCCTGAACTAAAAATATCCGCTTCATCCTCCACCTGTTCTTGTTCAACCATCTGATCAAAACTCGCTTCTGATAATTGCACTTCAACTTTATCTTCACTCTTTGATTTCTCCTCTTGTCTTAACCTGCGACCTTGTCACTACACAATCCGTAAAAATCCCAGGATACTTGTCCTTCAACACTTCAGTTGTTTGATTTTCCACTGGCTTATCCACCACAGTAGGCATTACTCCCACCTACGATCCAGCTATATCATCACCCAAGATAGACTGTATTCCTGGACAAGATAGTTTCTTTATTACTCCTACTACCACTTCACAACTCTTCACTGGACTTTCCAACCTTACCTTATATAATGGAACACTACTCCTCTCACCCTGAATTCCACATATTATCACCTTTTCTAGCAACATTCTTCCCAGACTACATAACTCCTCATCTCTTACCATTAAAGATTGACTAGCTCCCGTATCTCTTAAAATTGGGACTTCTTTACCTCCTCCTCCTGATACACGAGTAAACTTTACCCACACAAGTAAATTCTTTAAAGAGATCTGGCACCTTCTTATCAATCACCTCTTGATCAGGCTGTACAATCTTTTGTACCTCCTTCGCTTCACTTGGGCTTTCCTTTACCACTTTAACAAACCCCACTGTCCTCTCCTGTTTTACCACATCAGCTTCCCAGTGCTTTTCTTCAACCACCAACACTGTGACTTTACATGGCCTAGTTTATTACTGTGAAAACATTTGAAACTTTTCATGTCTCTTCCACCCTCCTGGATTTATTTTTTAGTCTGAGGTACACTCTCCTTATTATCTCCCATCAGATCACCTTTACCTTTACCACCTGAGTATTTCTCATGTCCCCAGTTTTGATCCTTCACAAGCTGAAACTGATGTCGGAAACCAAGCTTTGATTTATGAACTAATTCATAATCATCTGCCATTTCTGCTGCTAACCTCACAGTTTTAACCCTCTGCTCTTCCACATGAGTTCTCACTACATCAGGAATTGAATTTTTAAACTCCTCCAAAAGTATAATTTCTCTGAGAGCTTCATACATTTGGTCTATTTTCAAAGCCCTTACCCACCTATCAAAATTACTCTGTTTGAGCCTTTCAAACTCCATGTATGTTTGACCAAATTCTTTCCTTAAATTTCTAAACCTTTGTCTGTAGGCTTCAGACACTAGTTCATATGTACCTAAGATGGATTTTTTTCACCTCCTCCTACGTCCCAGATACCTCATAGTGATGCAAACACTTCACTAGCCCTACCTACCAGCTTTGTTTGAATCAGTAATACCCACATGTCCTATGGCCATTTCATTTGTTTAGCTACCTTCTCAAATGAAATGAAAAAGGTTTCTACGTCCTCATCAAACATTGGCAATGCTCGGACATATTTAAATAGATTCCCACCAAGCCTTCGACTTTGACGCCCTCATCACTATCATCCAATTGTATGTTTCCCTTTAATTCTGCCAATTTTAACTGACTGTCATATTTCATGGCCATTTTCTGAAGTTCAAACTCTCTCTCTTTGGGGGCGATTCTCCAAAATGGAGACGCTGGGCGTCATTCTCCGACCCCCCGCCGGGTCGGAGAATGGCCGTTGGCCGCCGTGAATCCCACCCCCGCCCCCGCCGAAGTCTCCGCTCCTGGAGATTGGGCGGGGGCGGGAATCCGGCCGCGCCGGTTGGCGGGACCCCCCGCTGAATTCTCCGGCCCGAATGGGCCGAAGTCCCGCCCAGAAATTGCCTGTCCCGCCGGCGTAAATCAAACCTGGTATTTACCGGCGGGACCAGGTGGCGTGGGCGGGCTCCGGGGTCCTGGGGGGGGGGGGGCGCGGGGCGATCTGACCCCGGGGGGTGCCCCCACGGTGGCCTGGCCCGCGGTCGGGGCCCACCGATCCGCGGGCGGGCCTGTGCCATGGGGGCACTCTTTCCCTTCCGCCTCCGCCACGGCCTCCACCATGGCGGAGGCAGAAGAGACTCTCCCCACTGCGCATGCGCGGGAAACTGACAGCGGCCGCTGACGCTCCCGCGCATGCGCCGGGAAACTGACAGCGGCCGCTGACGCTCCCGCGCATGCGCCGCATTTCCACGCCAGCTGGCGGGGAAACAAACGCCATTTCCGCCAGCTGGCGGGGCGGAAATCCCTCCGGCGTCGGCCTAGCCCCTTAATGTTGGGGCTAGGCCGCCAAAGATGCGGAGCATTCCGCACCTTTGGGCCGGCGCGATGCCCGTCTGATTGGCGCCGGCTTTGGCGCCAGTCGGCGGACATCCCGCCGTTGGGGGAGAATTTCGCCCCTAGTGTTCGCGCCGTCGTGAACGCCGTCGCGTTTCACGATGGCGCGAACCGGGCCCGGGTACAACCGATTCTGTCCCCCACAGGGGCCCAGCACAGCGCTGGAGCGGGTCACGCCGCTCCAGCCTCCCATCCTGGCGCTAAATGGGCGCCGTGCCAACCCGCCCATGCGCAGTTGGGCCGCGCCAACCTGCGCATGCGTGCGGGACTTCTCCTGCTCGCTGGCCCCGACTCAACATGGCGTCGGTGTTCAGGGGACGGCCGCGCAACAATGTAGGCCCGGGGGGGGGGGAGAGGCCGGCCCACCGATTGGTGGGTCCTGATCGCGGGCCAGACCCCATCGGAGGCCCTGCGCCGGTGAAGGATCGCTTTTCCCCGCCCCACAGGCCGCTCCCCGGCCATTTGCGCAGAGTTCCCGCCAGCAGCGACCAGGGGTGAACGGCGCCGGCGGGAATCTGTCATATCCGCGCGGCCGCTCGGCCCATCCGAGCCGGAGAATCGGCGGCCGGCGCCACGTCAAACGTGCTGGCGCAAATGGCGCCGATTCTCCGCACCTAGGAGAATCGCGCGCCGGCGTCGTGGCGCGGTTGCGGCGATTCTCCGGCCCGGCGCGGGGCTCGGAGAATCACCCCCTTTATCTTTTTCCCGATCTGTATCTCCCTTTCTCTTTCTTGGTGTTCTCCTAGGGCTATTCTTTCTTTTTTCCTTTCTTCTCTCTCCTTTTCTTTGTCGTCTCTATCTCTCTCTCTTTCTTTTTCCTCTCTCTTTCTTTTTCCTCTCTCTCTCTCTTTCTAATTCCTCTCTCTCCCTTTCCTTTTCCTCTCTCTCTCTTTCCTATTCAAGCTGCTTTAATTCTTTCTCATGTTCCATTTGTTTAATTTGTAACTGGATCTTTGCCATTTCCAATGAGTCAAACTGTACCTCAGGCAACTTTAAATGCTTAGCCACCGCCATAATTACCTCATCTTTTCGCATTTTGTCAGGTAATGTTAACTGCAATGTTTTTAGCAAATCTAACAGTCTGCTTTTAGTTTCTGTCCGTAAGGTACTGCGTGTGACCGTCTCCACCCCCAAAAGCTTCAGAGCCTCTGAAAGAGCCATTGTCCAGAACACACTCTCTACTTAAACTAAAATACCACACCTGAAAAGAAACCACAATATACTCACCCTTCACTGTCTTTAAGTTCACTAAGTCAATCCAATAGATAGACTTTTATTCCCCTCGAGCCACCAATTTGTTATGGGCCAGGGTTTAAAGAACCCGAAAGTGTATTATGGAGTTCACCTGATCCACAACTTTTAATACATTGTGGTATGGGGAGCACACGGCCCACTCTACAGGGCGGTACAGCAGAAATGGAAAAGTATTTTTTAAAGCAAAACAATGTTTATTCTATGAACTCAAGTTAACCTTTTTAAAACATACAGTGAACATCTTAGCAACCATCAATTCAAATACAACCCCCAAAGACTACAACACTAAGTAATCCTTTAAGCTTTCCTTTTAACATCCAAATGACTTAAAAACGCCTTTTTACAGAAAGACATCAGGCTTAACTTCACCACTGAGAACAGTTACCACATTGAGATCAGCCAATGAACATTCATAAGCTTGCAGAGATTCACACACATCCTGCTGTGACTGCAGCTTCTCCAAAACTAAACCAAACCCACCCTTGTAGCCATGTAAAATGGCTGTGTTCCGATTAATCTGGCCAAAACCCAGTTTAAAATGGCTAACCCGAAAGACTGCTGGGAATAGCAGCCAAGTAGACACAAGCAGGCAGCTGCAGACAGGTTTGCATATTCAGCTCTGGGAACGTAGCCCAGATCGATACTCAGGGCTATCAACAGCCCATCAACCCAGGTATCCGCAGTTGCATTCAGGACTGTTTACACCGAATCTACTCAGACATCCACAGTTAAATCGGCTATCCCCGGGAACAATTGCAACATATTAGCAATTGAATACCGGGCCAGACCTGTCGGCACCTGCAGTGGCCAAAACAAAGACAGGTGAGCGACCACCCCCTGATCGAGGAATCGCCTCACCATTGGACACATCGACCCCAGAGACTGGGGACAGAATCCAATCACTTGGGACTCAGGGTCAAGGGCCGCCCCGGGAGGCGGGAAGCCCCTGGGCCCTATAAAAGTGAAGGTCCAAGTTCAGGTCGCTCTCTCTCATCTTCGCCTGCTCGAGACCTTCGCAAGACCAGCCACCGTGTATAGTAAGTTTGAATCCACCGATCGCTATCCGGTAGAGATACCTAGCCACCGACCTGTAGCAGCCTTTTGAATCCCGCCGGCCAGATTTGATTGGACAAGCCATTCGTTTCCCTGACTTGGTGGGCTCTTCCTAAGTTAAGTATTGGCCAGTAGTGATAGGTTTATTATATAGAAAGTAGTATTAGGGTATTAATTTTGCTTGTTGTCTATAATAAATGACCGTTGTTTTAATCCTTACTAAGCGGTGTGCTGTGTTATTAATCATAACCTGAACTTGAACCACGTGGCGGTATCATAAAGATACCTGGCGACTCATGAGCAAAGGTGACCTAAACAGAGCAAATAGACTAAGGTTAAAAAGAGCAACACCCTGCAGCAAAAAGCCTAAAGCAAAAGTAAAAAGCTGACAGACAGCCCAGCTCCACCCACTCTCTGACATCACTGCAGTAATAAACACCCATTTCTTAAAGGCACTCTCACTACAGATATTTATATACACACCCATTTATAAACACCCATTTCTTAAAGGTGCTCTCACATGACAATATTGTACAAAGAATTGTTGAGGCATTGGAGGGATGCAGAGAATATTTACATGGATGATACCAAAATGGGTATCCAGAGCAGGAAAGGATGGAGAGGCCATGTCTCTTGGAAAATGCCTGAGTGCTGACCTAGTGGAGACTTTGACATTTTTTAAAGGTTTTGATGGAATGTGTACCGAGAGAATGTTTCCACTTGTAGAAAATAAACGTCATCAATGTAAGATAGTTAGCGAGAAATCCAATCGGGACTTCGGAAGACACTTCTTTACTCGGTGGGTGGCACAGTGGTTAGCACTGCTGCCTCACAGCGCCAGGGACCCAGGTTCACTTCCGACCTTGAGTGACTTTCTGTGTGGAGTCTGCACGTTCTCCTTGTGTCTGCGTGGGCTTCCTCTGTGTGCTCCCGTTTCTTCCCACAGTCGTAAAATGTGCAGGGTAGGTGTATTGGCCATGCTAAATTTCCCCTTAGTCTCCAGGGTTAGGTGTGGTAGGGTGGGAGAGTTGGTCTAGGTAGGCTGCTCTTTTGGAGGGTTGGTGCAGACTTGATGGGCTGAATGGCCTCCTTCTGCACTGTTGGAATTCTATTCTACTCTAATGTGGAAACTGCTACTACAGGCAGGGTTTTTCTTTATTCGCTCATGGGGTGTGGGCGCTGCTGGCTGGGCGTGCATTATAACCCATCCCTCCAACTGTTGTGGATCTGGAGTCACATGTAGGCCAGATAGGTTATACGACAGATTTCCTTCTCTAAAGGACATTAGTGAACCAGATGAGTTTTTATGACAATGGTTTTCAGGGTCATCATTAGACTTTTAAAAATGCAATTCAAATTCTACCATTTGCCAAGGTGGGATTTGAACTTGGGTCCCAAGAGCATTGCCCTGGATCTCTGGATTGCGAGTCCAGCAACAATACCACTACGCCACTGCCTCCCAATGCTTTTAAGGGGTAGCTAAACAAACAGATGAGGGTGAAGGAAGTAGCAGGCTTTGATGATAGATTTAGATGGGGAAAGATGGAAGGAAGCACGAGTGGAGCATAAAGACCGGCACAGACTGATTAGGCTCAATGGCCTCTTTCTCTGCTTTATATCCTCTGCAATGTAATCACATTTAATGCAACATCTGAACTTCAATAATTACCTCCCTGACATGCTTGCTGTGTTCATTAGATATCGGACAGTTTTACCTGTCTTTTTACACTCGCAAAATTTCAAATTACTCTGGGAAGTATTCAGTGTCCATACAGGATTATTGCATCAGAATAATCTTGCACTATGATTAATTTTGTAATGGGTCACGGCATTCAAACACTAAGGGAATTTTTTTTATCCATCATGGAGTGTGCGCTTCGCTGGCTAGGCCAGAATTTATTGCCCATTCCTAATTGTCCCTGAGAAGGTGGTGGTGAGCTGCCTTCTTGAACTGCTGCAGTCCGTGTGGTGTAGGTACACCAGTGCTGTTAGGAAGGAAACTGCCCCAAGGGCCTAATGTCAGGCATCGCGGCTCTGGGGAAATTGGGTTAGTCAAGAAGACATCTGAGAAACGATCTTGGAGCGATAGATAATATTATTAAGGGTATAGAAAAGGGAATATTACTTTACACTAAATTACAAGGGTAGAAGTAAGGCACACAGGCTCAAACTTGTAAAAGGCCATTTTAGAACGGAGATCAGAAACTTCTTCTTCATGCAGAGTAATCAACATGTGGTGTAAAGTTAGAGGATGCAAAAACCCCTGGAATCACTGAAGAATCAACTGGTTGTTAAAATAATGGAACAGTAGAATATCATGGGGTGGATAAATCAGAGTGGGTCAAGTGGCCTGCCTCGTATGTAATTATCTTGTGATTTTGCATTTACTGCTAATTTCCTGCATCCATTTCGAAATTCTGAAATTAGCATCAATATTAAAGGATAATCCAACTCTGTAAGTAGAGGAAGCGATAGGGCCTTTAGAACAATAGCACGTACTGGTGAGCAACAGGGCAAAACAGTTGCTGCTTAACCAGTTTTCTTGCTTTTGGATAAAGGGCTTAACAACACAGAGAGCTGTTTGGCTGCCATGTCCAGGGAGCATGCCAAGCTATTGGAACTTAAGACTGGAGTAACATGAGCATTTGGGTTTCTTCCAGAGGAAAAGATTGATCTCAGTGGGACTGACAAGTACTGAATGAAAGGAGCTTTTGGCAGAGCAGTGAATCGAGGACACCAGGGATTGGCTCCCACTATGAGCTAGTGAGGATGTCTTGCTCTACACCGTGCCAACAGGATCTAAATATTACACAAATGCAGAATGATGATGCAATGGCCCTTCTTGGCCATAATTCCCCAGCAAAAAAGCATTTCTTGGATTCAGAAGATTCTAGACATCAGCAGGTTAAACAAAGCTATGCTGTTCGTAAAGGAGCCGTTATAAATAGAAATGCTGTATCATAGAACCAGCTGCTGTTTTTTTTTTATTCAGGGGCAATTTAGGCATGGCCAATCCAGCTAGCCTGCACATCTTTGGGTTGTGAAATGAAATGAATGAAAATCGCTTATTGTCACAAGTAGGCTTCAAATGAAGTTACTGTGAAAAGCCCCTAGTCGCCACATTCCGGCGCCTGTTCGGGGAGGCTGGTATGGGAATTGAACCGTGGTGCTGGCCTGCCTTGGTCTGCTTTAAAAGCCAGCGATTTAGCCCAGTGTGGGTGAAACCACACCGACAGTGACCCGGGGTCGGGATCAAATCCAGGACTTCAGCGCTGTGAGGCAGCAGTGCCAACTGCAGTTGTAATATACTTCTAATGAAAATGATAGAAAAAAAAGGAAGGGTCCTGACCCTCCCACCACCAGCAGATAATTACTGAACAAATCCAGTTTTCCCAGCAGCACAAACAGAATTTGTACCAAGACGGAAACAGATTAACAACTGGTCTGAAAACCGTAGAACCCCTACAGTACAGAAGGAAGCCATTTGGCCCATTGAGTCTGCACCAACCCTACCGAGGCCCACTCCCCCTTCATATTGCCGTAATCCCAACAAACCTGCACATCTTTGGACTGTGGGAGGAAACCGGCGCAACTGGAGGAAACCCACTCAGCCACAGGGAGAAATTGTGAACTCCACACAGACAGTCACCCAGAGTTGGAATTGAACCCGGGTCCCTCGTGCTGTGAGGCAGCAGTGCTAACCACTGTGTTACAGTGCCACCCTAAAAAAAGGCAGTAAATTTTCCACTGCCGACTACACAGTGCTCCCACACTTGAGCCTCCTGCCTTTCCTTCATCAGAAACTGCCCCATCACTACCGAGGCCCATACAAGGTATTAGGCTTCTTATCGAAGTCCCTAGTTTAGGCCAGATTCCAGGGTGGAATTGGGGGTGCAGGGCCAGTTTCAACAAAAGTACTGTAAGTCAGTGTTTTTCAAACTTTTTTTCCGGGGACCCATTTTTACCAACCAGCTGACCTTCGCAAACAAACAACAAAGAACAAAGAAATGTACAGCACAGGAACAGGCCCTTCGGCCCTCCAAGCCCGTGCCGACCATACTGCCCGACTAAACTACAATCTTCTACACTTCCTGGGTCCGTATCCTTCTATTCCCATCCTATTCATATATTTGTCAAGATGCCCCTTAAATGTCCCTATCGTCCCTGCTTCCACTACCTCCTCCGGTAGTGAGTTCCAGGCACCCACTACCCTCTGCGTAAAATACTTGCCTCGTACATCTACTCTAAACCTTGCCCCTCTCACCTTAAACCTATGCCCCCTAGTAATTGACCCCTCTACCCTGGGGAAAAGCCTCTGACTATCCACTCTGTCTATGCCCCTCATAATTTTGTATACCTCTATCAGGTCGCCCCTCAACCTCCTTCGTTCCAGTGAGAACAAACCGAGTTTATTCAATCGCTCCTCATAGCTTATGCCCACCATACCAGGCAACATTCTGGTAAATCTCTTCTGCACCCTCTCTAAAGCCTCCACATCCTTCTGGTAGTGTGGCGACCAGAATTGAACACTATACTCCAAGTGTGGCCTAACTAAGGTTCTATACAGCTGCAACATGACTTGCCAATTCTTATACTCAATGCCCCGGCCAATGAAGGCAAGCATGCCGTATGCCTTCTTGAATACCTTCTCCACCTGTGTTGCCCCTTTCAATGACCTGTGGACCTGTACTCCTAGATCTCTTTGACTCCCGACCCACGCCAGCTGACCTTCAGGACCCACGTCAGCAGGCCTTTGCGACCCCCGCCGGTCGACTTTTGCCACGCAAACCTCGCGACCCACACCGCCCGAGCTTACCTTTTTGCTTACCTTTAATGCGACAGGTGAGCCTTTTTGGTCCTCATGATCTCACTTGCTTTGTCATTCAATGTTACATTTCTGTATGGGTTGTTCATCAGAGGTCCTGGAGCTTGCACCGGCACAGTATTGTCCTGCCATGGACTCTCCTGTGAAGCTCTCTCCAGCAGATTCAGTCCTGGCCTGTTTGTGGCTCAGGCCTTCCATTCCTTAGTCCAAAAAGATCCATTTTCGGTTCTTCACACAGTCCCGTTGTTTGCTTGCTGGCAGCTACAAAACGGAGGAAGCTCTCCTCAGTAATTCTGTGCCCAGAGTACATGGCGTCATGTACCGGGCGTGTGACCTGCTCTCTGCCGCCTCTTCTAGCGGGAACACTAATCGATTTTTAAAACAAATCTGCTCCAGGATCAGCTCACTGACATCAGGAGGAGGCAGTTTGCCCTGCAGGGCTCAGGGCCTGCGCACTGCTACATTCAGCTGAGGGAATACACATGGGCAGGATTCCCAGCATTCTGAATGCTGATTGCGGCCGGCATTATCTAAAAACCAGTTGCAGCCATTGGGTACTTCTTCCCGTGATTGGGAATACCGCGATCGATTGCTCCGTGATTCTCCCAACCCTATGTTTGAAAATGACTGGATTAAAGCAGGGTTTTTCTTTTTCTTTTTCAAAATAAATTTAAAGCACCCAATTCATTTCTTTTCCAATTGAGGGCAATTTAGTGTGGCCAATCCACACATCTACCCTGCACATCTTTGAGTTGTAGGGGTGAGATCCACGGGGAGAATGTGCCAACTCCACACGGGCAGTTACCGGGGAAGCGATCGAACACGGGTCCTCGATGCTGGAGGCAGAAGTGCTAACCACTGCACCATCGTGCTGCCCAGAAGGGGTTTTTCAAACTGTGGGTCACGATCTGTGGGTGGGCCATGGGCTGGTTTCAGCAGGGTTGCGGAGCGACCGGTTGCGGCATTCCCAATTGTGGGAGAAGCGCCCAATGGCCGTGACTGACTTTGAAGAATGCTGGCCGCAACCGGCCATAAGCAGCGGCTTAGAGCAGGTCACATGCCTGGCACATACACTGACGTCATGCGTGGATCTCACCCCCTCAACCTAAAGATGTGCAGGCTAGGTGGATTGGCCACGCTAAATTGCTCCTGTACATCCATGCTTTTGGTGCGAAGTCACAAAGGAGGGATTCCTCCATTTTCTAGCTACCATCAACCAACAGGACTGTGAAGAACAGAAGATGGATCATTTTGTTATCAGGAAGAGAGGAACAGCGACACAAAAAGGCCAGGATTTCACAACTGAATCTGCTGGAGAGAGCTGTGCAGGAGAATCCATGGCAGGACAAAGCAGTGTTAGTGTGAGCTGTATACAGAGCTCCAGGGCCTCTGATGAACAGCCTACTAGGAAGAAACGGAAATTGGGAATAAAACAGTACAAAGGTGAATTTTTGAGGTATGGCATTGCTAATTGTGTCAATGCAAATTAGGATACAAAGCCCATGTGTGTCATACGCAGGGAAGTACTGGCAAATAAGAGTTGGATTCTAACTATCTTGTGAGACATCTTTTACCTTGCAGACATCTTTTCAATCCTAAATGAGCTCAAATTGCAAGGGAAGGCACTGTGAAGAAATAGATGCTTCCCAAAAGTCATTATAAGTTTGGCAAGTGTGAGTACAAAGCCAAAACTATTACTGGTTCCCCACACTGCTATGCCACATCGAAGAAAAGTGTTAGTAAGGGAACTGTCAATAGACTGGGGTGGGATTCTCCGGTCGCGCCCGCCCGGCGACCGGAGAATCCCGCCAGAGGTCCATGGACTTTTCCATTGTCCGTGTCTCGCCCGTGGCGACCTTGCAGGGGGCGGAAGAATCCAGCCTGGCAAGCCTTATTGAATCGCCTCTGGCTGCGCTGATCAACAGTTTTTTTTGCTACTTTCCAGGGGAGTAGTTTCAGATTTTGAAAGAGAGGAGGTGGGTGAAAGATCCTTTTGAGTTTGATACCCCAGGCCAATTATTAACTGACAGCCGACTCTAAATGAAGGGACTGAGCTTCTGCGCCTCACCTGTGACAGCACATTAAAAACATGCCACAAGTCCACGAGGTTGTCAGCATTCTGGAGTGGTGTCTCCGAGGAGTATCCAGTGTTGAGTAAGACAAGCATTTTGTTTCTATTGCACTTCACAATGACCTACATTGTAGGAGGTAGGGTTTTCTGTCCTCACAAAGAAAAAGAGACTGCAAAAGCAACTGGCTGAAGTCTGCAACTGATATTTACATTGCTCTCTCCTCCTGTGAACCTGATTGGAGTGACCAAGCAGGCTCACCTGCCGCATTAAAGGTAAGTGAGAATGGTGGGGCACGAAGGTTAGCTGATTGTTAAAAGTGGGTCCTGGACGGGCAGCATGCGGCGCAGTGGTTAGCACTGGGACTGCGGCTCTGAGGAGCCGGGTTCTAATCCCAGCCCTGGGTCACTGTCCGTGTGGGGTTTACACATTCTCCCCATGTCTGTGTGGGTTTCACCCCCACAACCAAAAGATGTGCTGGTTAGGTGGATTGGACATGCTAAATTGCCCCTTAATTGGGAAAAAAAAAATAACTGGGTACTCTAAATTTAGATTAAAAATAAGTGGATTCTGGGAAAAAAAGTTTTAAAAACACTTGGATAGAGAAAGTAAAAGAGATGAATGTGAAATTTAATACAAAATGTATTCTCAGCCTTCTCAGTTCTGGGGAGATGAAATTAATTTCGCTGAACCACATAAGAGGCAGTAACCCTGAAATTCAAACCTTGGACAAATCTGATTAGGGAGATAGAATCGGAGTGGACCAACGGCTCAGTTATTGAATCACCCTGCCAACATCCCCTCCCAACAGAACCACACGACTAACAGTCAGTCACAATTCTGTATTGTGATATTTCTGTTAAGAACAAAGAACAAAGAAAATTACAGCACAGGAACAGGCCCTTCGGCCCTCCCAGCCTGCGCCGATCCAGATCCTTTATCTAAACCTGTCGCCTATTTTCCAAGGATCTACTTCCCTCTGTTCCCCGCCCGTTCATATTGAGCTGTCTAGATGCAGCTTAAATGATGCTATCGTGCCCGCCTCTACCATCTCCGCTGGCAAAGCGTTCCAGGCACCCACCACCTTCTGCGTAAAAAAAGTTTCCACGCACATCTCCCTTAAGCTTTCCCCCTCTCACCTTGAAATCGTGACCTCTTGTAATTGATACCCCCACTCTTGGAAAAAGCTTATTGCTATCCACCCTGTCCATACCTCTCATAATTTTGTAGACCTCAATCAGGTCCCCCCTCAACCTCCGTCTTTCCAACGAAAACAATCCTAATCTACTCAACCTTTCTTCATAGCTAGCACCCTCCATACCAGGCAACATCCTGGTGAACCTCCTCTGCACCCTCGCTAAAGCATCCACATCCTTCTGGTAATGTGGCGACCAGAACTGCACACAGTATTCCAAATGTGGCCGAATCAAAGTCTTATACAACTGTAACATGACCTGCCGGCTCTTGTACTCAAAACCCCGTCCGATGAAAGCAAGTATGCTGTATGCCTTCTTGACCACTCTATCGACCTGCGTTGCCACCTTCAGGGTACAATGGACCTGATCTCCCATATCTCTCTGTACATCAATTTTCCCCAGGACTCTTCCATTGACTGTATAGTCCGCTCTTGAATTGGATCTTCCAAAATGCATCACCTCGCATTTGCCTGGATTGAACTCCATCTGCCATTTCTCTGCCCAACTCTCCAATCTATCTATATTTTGCTGTATTCTCTGACAGTCCTCCTCGATATCTGCAACTCCACCAATCTTAGTATCATCTGCAAACTTGCTAATCAGACCACCTATACCTTCGTCCAGATCATTTATGTATATCACAAACAACAGTGGTCTGAGCACAGATCTCTGTGGAACACCACTAGTCACCTTCTCCATTTTGTGACACTCCCTTCCACCACCACTCTCTGTCTCCTGTTGCCCAGCCAGTTCTTTATCCATCTAGCTAGTACACCCTGAACCCCATGCGACTTCACTTTTTCCATCAACCTACCATGGGAAACTTTATCAAACGCCCATGTATATGACATCTACAGCCCTTCCCTCATCAATTAACTTTGTCACTTCCTCAAAGAATTCTATTAGGTTTGTAAGACATGACCTTCCCTGCACAAAACCATGCTGCCTATCACTGATAAGTCTATTTTCTTCCAAATGTGAATAGATCCTATCCCTCAGTATCTTCTCCAACAGTTTGCCTACCACTGGCATCAAGCTCACAGGTCTATAATTCCCTGGATTATCCCTGCTATCCTTCTTAAACAAAGGGACAACATTAGCAATTCTCCAGTCCTCCGGGACCTCACCTGTGCTCAAGGATGCTGCAAAGATATCTGTTAAGACCTCAGCTATTTCGTCCCTTGCTTCCCTCAGTAACCTGGGATAGATCCCATCCGGACCTGGGGACTTGTCCACCATAATGCCTTTTAGAATACCCAAAACTTCCCCCTTCCTTAAGCCGACTTGACCTAGAGTATTCAAACATCTTTCCCTAACCTCAACATCCGTCATGTCCCTCTCCTTGGTGAATACCGATGCAAAGTACTCATTAAGAATCTCACCCATTTCCTCTGACTCCATGCATAAATTCCCTCTTTTGCCTTTGAGTGGGCTAATCCTTTCTCTAGTTACCCTCTTGCTCCTTATATATGAAAAAAAGGCTTTGGGATTTTCCTTAACCCTGTTAGCCAAAGATATTTCATGACCCTTTTTAGCCCTCTTTATTGCGCGTTTGAGATTTGTCCTACTTTCCCGATATTCCTCCAAAACTTCATCAGTTTTAAGTCGCCTAGATCTTATGTATGCTTCCTTTTTCATCTTAGCTAGTCTCACAATTCCACCCGTCATCCATGGTTCCCTAATCTTGCCATTTCTATCCCTCATTTTCACAGCGACATGTCTGTCCTGCACTCTAATCAACCTTTCCATAAAAGACTCCTATATTTCATACTGGATTTACCCTTAAACAGCTGCTCCCAATCCACATTCCCTAGCTCCTGCAAATTTTGTTATACTTGGCCTTTCCCCAATTTAGCACTCTTCCTTTAGGACCACTCTCGTCTTTGTATTCTAAAACTTACGGAATTGTGATCGCTATTCCCAAAGTAATCACCGACTGAAACTTCAACCACCTGGTCGGGAACGTTCCCCAATACCAGGACCAGTATGGCCCCTTCCTGAGTTGGACTATTTCCATACTGGTCTAAAAAACTCGACTGGATGCTCCTTACAAATTATGCTCCATCTACGCCTCCAACACTACATGAGTCCCATTCAATGTTGGGGAAGTTAAAATCTCCCATCACGATCACCCTATTGCTCCTACATTTTTCTATAATCTGTCTACATATTTGTACCTCTACTTCATGCTCGCTTTTGGGAGGCCCGTAGTAAAGTTCCAACAATGTCACTGCACCATTCCTATTTCTTAGCTCTAGCCATATTGCCTCAGTGCTCGAATCCTCCATAGTGCCCTCCTTAATGTGCCCCAGCTGTGATATCATCTCTGACCAGTAATGCAACTCCTCCACCCCTTTTACCTCCCTCTCTTTCCCTCCTGAAGCATCTATACCCTGGGATATTTAGTTGCCAATCTTGCCCTTGTAGCCACCTGGGTTGGCGACTTCCCGACTTAAAATAGAGTACCACAAAGACTAAAGGGTAATTCAGCCAACACAGGCAAAAACGATCAAGTGCAGAAATCCTGTGTATTGGAACTTGCAACAACCAGACAGCACTGAAACCAGCAGCCATCTGCATAGTAATGAGCTATTCCCAGGCACAATAGATACACTTCAGGTGAATAAGGCCAAGCCAGACTCCTTGGCATCAGCAGGAACCAAGACAAAGGAAGGCCAATGGACATTTTGGGACGGCCCAGCGATCAGGGAACAACTCCAGTATTGGCGAAATCGATCCAAGTGATCGGAACGCAGTCCAATCACTTGGAACCAGGTACGGGGTCCGCCCCGAAGGGCGGGAAGCCCCTGGGGACTATAAAGTAAAGACCCCAAGTTCAAATCGGTCTTCTTGGCAGGGTCACTCAACAACGTGAATCAACCCCTGAGAGTGAACTGCCCAGCTGCCGCACCAACCAAGTAAGTCTCCAGTCAACGCTCACTACGAGATAGGCGCTCCTAGCTACAAGTCCATACCAGCTTTTGAATCCTGCAGACTCAGGACCTGAACGAAAGGCCATGTTCCCCTGACCTGGTGGGCCAATTCCGAAGCTAAATATAGGCCTTTTAGTGATAGAAATAGTCTAGAAAGTAGAGTTATATGCATAAGTAGTGACTTACTGTATATAATAAATGTGTTTTGATTTGAATCTTACTAATTGGTGTGTCGAGTTATTGATCAGTACTTGAACTTGAACCTCGTGGCGGTATCATAAAGATACCTTGCGACTCTGGAGCGAAGATTATAGAAACAGCAAATTACGAATTAAGAGCCAACCAAAAGTTAGCAACGTATTACTGGCGACATCCTGACGGGACCCGACTTAGAAGTGGCTTAACCACTCCGGGAGAACCCTAAAATTTGAATTTAGAATCCAATTGGGAACAGAAAAACCACAAGTGTTCAAGCAGTTCTGATCAATCCTCGTAATTCGGAAGTGTGTTAATGCATGCGTAACTAACAGGGCAATAAGGTAAAACTGATAGTTTTTTGTTGCGAAAAACTGTCGGGAGTTTGTATTCCGGAAAATAGCGAAAGCCATACCCGTAATTACTGCACCGGCTTAGTACCCCTCGTTCCAAATTTTAAGAAGAGTATTTAGAGAGGAAAGATGGCAATGCAGGCAATGCAACGCCTCATGAACCCTGAAGAATTTGTGGTCGCAGCGACCAGCAGTAGTGTAGGACAGTGTCCCGTTTGGGAAGAGGAGATCCGGAAATATCTCAAAGGGAAGGGATGGCCCCTTTGGAGTGAATTCTGTGACAATGAGGAAACAGGACCCGGGAGTATAGGACATACTTGGTGGGAGAACTGTCAGAGATTCATAAGAAAAGCTTGGGAAAAGCTTGCAAGCCGATGGCAATCGTGTCCTGTTTGGCACAATTGCGAGGCACAGAGGAGGTCGTTCGGACGCTCCGTAAAGAGATAGAAGGAGTATATCGAATGAGCAAAGTCGATGTAAGTGAGGTTGAGAAAGAGAACATAGAGTTGAGAAAGAAGGTAGCAGCAAAGGACGGAGAGGTGGATGATGCCAAGTGGGCACACCAGTCTTGTCTCGCACATTTAAGCAGTCTCCAGGCACAGTACGAAAAGGCCTATCAGGACACGCAACGTGCAGTCTTGGTAAGAGAGGAAACAGAGAAACAGGTAGAGGCATTGCAAAGGCAGTGTAGCGACCTGAAAGCAGCATTACGAGCACTCCATGCTACCACCACGGAGCACAGACAGAGCTCACTAGATCATGCGAAGTGCAGGAAGCAGATTGCAGAACTGCAGTCTTTGCTTTCAGTTCAGAATGGATTCCACAGCACCTTTGGATCCCAGTTAGATACAGAAGACGGCCTGGATTGGGAAGAATCAAATGAGACCGCGCATAGATATGTTCAGGGAACATGTGCGCAAGGAAAGCCCCAGAAGAGAAAAGCGCCCCAACCCCAACAGAGCAGATAGTTCAGGCACCAATGAATCCAGTAACCACCCACCGCACAGTCACATCGGATGGAGATACAGAATTTCTTTATACCACCCCCTTAACCGTGACCCAATTACGGGACGCGTGCGAGAAAATCACACCGTTCCTCCCCACCTCAGACCCCCACCACTTCTTTGCTAGAGTAAAGCAGCAGGCGACCATGTATGGCCTGGACGAGCGTGACCACGTGAAACTCACAGTTTTGAGTTTAGACCCTTCGGTCGTAGCAGCCCTTCCCGACCCACAGAATGTAGGAGGAGGCACCCTTGCAGAAATGCACACAGCGATCCTAGACGCGATCGGCTACAACAGAGGTGACCCAGTAGAAGGCCTGAATAAGTGCAGGCAGAAAAAGACGGAACACCCCACAGCGTTTGCTGGATGCCTGTGGATTCACTTTACAGCTGTTTTGGTAATCTAGACCACGCCCATTTGTCCCAAAACGGTATGGCCAGATGGACCCGCACCCTTATCTCCCATGCCACAGAGGCAGGAGAAAAAGCTTGTACCAACTATGACCCCTCAGAAGAAGCGCATAATGAGAAATGGGTTTTAAAGAGATTGTCTCGCACCTGGGAGCAATCTGTCCAAAACAAACCCACAAT
Source organism: Scyliorhinus torazame (assembly GCF_047496885.1). Lineage (NCBI taxonomy): Eukaryota > Metazoa > Chordata > Chondrichthyes > Carcharhiniformes > Scyliorhinidae > Scyliorhinus > Scyliorhinus torazame. Next base: position 93,752,363 of record NC_092716.1, read on the forward strand.
TAGGAAACCCGAGGAACAGCAGGAAGACGCAGACATCCAAACGGTGAAAACGCACCAGAACCCCGCATGGGTGAACGAAGCCCCCCCACAGAAGCCACAGGAGTGTTACAACTGTGGACAGTTAGGACACTTTGCACAAGAATGCAATGCCCCACGAAAGCCACAGAGAGCCCCGCAGGCAGACACTCTGAATAAGAATAGGACAGAGCCCATACATAGTGGAGGCACCCGTTCAGACCAGACGGACATGAACGGAACGGACTGACGGTGTTCGGGCTCCCTCAGTTGGGATCTGCGATACCCTTTGGGATAGGTCCGGCCGACCAGTAGTTGCAGCAAAGATATGGGGACAACCCATCGAATTTCTTTGGGACACAGGAGGGTCCCGCACCACAATTAATTCCTCCACCATATTCCAGAAAGACACGTGGCCCACTACAGCCACAATCACCCTCAGCGGCTTCACAGGCCACTCACAGCAGGGACACATCACAGCCCCTGTACCCATTCAGATTGGCAATATAACGACAAAGCACCCCATAGTTTTAGTCGATATACCCCACACAGCAGAACACATTTTAGGAATTGACTTTATGAACTCCCACCACCTTTCATTTGATCCGGTAAACCAATGTGTTTGGAGAATGGCAAAATCCGCAAGAGCCCCCGCAACGCTCACAATAGGTGAAAACGCAAACAAGATTAGCGCAGTCGGCGATTTCTGGTTTGACCCGACCATAATTAGCACAGACAAGCAGGCTAGGGCAGTTCTGCAGAACACAGGACAGCATTCGCGACCCACAAACGTGACTGTGGCCGGATGACTGACTCCGTTTAAATCACAGGACCTGACCCGAGACCCCAAAAGCAATACGGATTTCCCCAAGAGGCAGAGGGAGAAATCGCAAAAGTTATCGACAGCTTATTAGAGCAGGGCGTACTCAGATCAGTAGCCTCCACTAATAATGCCCCGATTTGGCCAGTGAGAAAGCCCGATGGATCATGGCGACTGACCATCGATTACCGGGAACTCAACAAAGTCACCCCCGCAGCAGCCCCCACGGTAGCCACAAGTCACGAGACCATGCTCAAACAGGGACTCAACTCACAATACTTTACGGTCAGTAACGGATTCTGGTCCATCCCATTGGCAAAAGCGTGCCAATACAAATTTGCCTTCACTTTTAAAAGTCAGCAGTACACGTGGACATGCCTTCCACAAGGATTCCACAACTCCCCCTCCATTTTCCACCGACAGCTGGCAAATGGATTAGCGAAATTTTCTCGCCCCGAATGTCTGGTCCAGTATGTGGACGACCTGTTACTGCAGACAGACACCAAGGCAGAGCACATTGAGCTTCTGTCCAAACTCCTGGAACTCCTACAACAGATTGGCTGCAAATTAAACCCAAAAAAGGCCCAGATTTTGGAAAACAAAGTGATATATTTGGCTACGATGATCAAGCACGGTAAACACGAGATCGAGCACAAAAGAATTGACTCGATTTCCAAATTGCCCCTTCCCCAGAACGTTTCAGCCCTCCGGTCGTTTTTAGGACTAGTTGGCTACTGCTGAAACCACATTGACGGTTTCGCCAGCAAGGCAGCACCCCTCTCGGAACTCCTAAAGAAAGGAGCCCCTTGGGAATGGCTTCCACAGCATACGGATGCTGTGGATGCTTTGAAAAGAGCCTTCATTACAGCCCCCGCACTACAGGTTCCAGACCCGCTTTCCCCCTATGCTGTAGAGATAGTTAGCACAGACCGCACCCTTTCGGCCGTGCTCCTCCAGGAACGGCACGAACAGTTAAGACCAGTGGCTTACGCCTCCAGACTTTTAGATCGTGTGGAGCAGGGATTTTCGGCCTGTGAAAGGCACCTGCTCGCAGTTTTCTGGGCGGTTCAATATTTTTCCTACATAACCGGACTAAACCCCTTCACAATCCTCACAGAACACACCCCCACCCAACTTTTACTAGACGGATGAGTTAAGGATGGTACAGTAAGCCAGATTAGAGCAGCCAGATGGACCCTTCTTTTGCAGGGACGGGTCATCATTGTTAAAAGGACCAAGACCCACACTTTCCTAGCCGACAACCTTCAGTACCTAGGCACCCCCCACGAATGTGAAATCATCTCACCGCACCACAACTCAGGCCCCTTTATTGCCAAATCCCCGCACAAAAAGATAGGTAGTTCACCCCAGAGCCCCTAGCGCACAGACACGTGCGAACCCTTAAGGATATATGTGGATGGTTCTTCCACTGTATTAGACGGGAAGCGCATGACAGGATGCGGCATCTATGTTGAGGACGCACAGGGACGCGCCCTAGAAGAGATCTCGTTAAAACTGCCAGGACACTTAGCCGCGCAGGCGGCAGAACTAGCAGCCGTCGCGTACATTGTGGATCACCCAGATTCCTTCCCCAGCCCAGCAGACATATACTTGGACAGCCTCTATGTCTGCAACAGCCTTACAGAATTCCTACCCCTGTGGAAAGCAAGAGGATTCGTTTCTGCAGACGGAAAACCCCTCCCTTCAGCCCCATTGCTCCGCCACATTTTAGAGAAAGCACAGGACAGGACATTTGGAATTGTTAAAGTTCGAAGTCACGACCGTTCATCCCCACCTGGAAATGTAAAAGCTGACGCACTGGCTAAAGCAGGTTCCAGGCATAGATATTTTTGGACACCCCCCGAAAGCGCCCCAGTGAATGCAGTTCAGGTCTCACAGACTAATATCGAGGATTTAGTGCAGGCCCAGAAGCAAGATAGCAATCTCAGGGAGATTTTGAAAGGGAAATTTCCAGCACCTTACATTAGATTTAAAAATGCACTAACCACACATGACGGTGTGGTCCTAAAAGACACCCTTTATGTGGTTCCAGAACAGGACAGGAATCAGCTCATTTGTTTGTTCCATGACAGTCATGGGCATCAGGAAATTGATCCCACTCCAGCCCACCTCAGGCAGCTCTGTTGGTGGCCAAGTTTAAAAGAAGACATAACGCACTACGTTGAGAATTGCCTTATCTGTGCCCAGAACAATCCGGACAGATACGCAAAGAAAGTTCAGCTTAGCCACACCCGCCCCGTTAATGGCCTCTGGACTAACCTCCAGATTGATTTTATGGGACCATTGCCCCCTTCCAGGAATGGTTACAAGTATGTCTCAGTCGTTATAGACACATTTACAAAATGGGTAGAAGCATTCCCATCTAGAACGAACACGGCAAAGACTACCGCTAAGATTTTAATCCATCACATCTTTATGAGATAAGGACTCCCCCGCAGCATTGAATTCGACCAAGGTTCCCATTTTACGGGACGTGTCATGAAGAACGTCCTCACGATATTTGGCATTACCCAAAAATTCCACATCACATACCACCCCCAGTCCAGTGGTATCGTGGAGCGAATGAATCGGACTCTGAAGGCAACCCTCAGAAAAATGGTCCAACAAAACAACACCACTTGGGATTCAGTCCTCCTTTTTGCACTGATGTTTTTGAGAAATACTGTTTCAACATCCACAGGATACACCCCACACACTCTCATGACCAGACGCCCCATGAAAGGCACAGAATTTTTATTGGGACTTGACTTGACCAGCCCCGAAGTGACGGCCCTCACACACGAGAACGCAGTGAAATAGTTAGTCGAAAATGTAAAAACGGCTCAGCTAGCAGCCGCAGTAAAATTAGGCACCAGGAAGAAACAGAGCAAGGCCTGTTTCGACAAGACAGTGCATGCGACTGAGTTTGAGGTAGGACAGCAGGTCATGCTCTCAATTTACAACCCCAGCACATTCCTGTCACCGAAGTATTCGGGTCCGTACTCCATTGCAGACAAAGTAAGCCCCTCCGTGTATAAAATTAAGTATCCCAACAGAAAGACTGCGTGGGTCTATATTAACCAGCTTAAGGCATATGGCCCACAGTCTAACCACGCACACCACGTCATGCTCGACGCAGCAGACCACACCCTACCCACGGACTCGCCCTCAACTCCACCCCCGAACTCTAGACTCCGCCCCAGAATGCCCACAGACAGCAGCAGCAGAGACAGCGACTGTGACACGACGCTACTGCGACAGACAATAGCAACAGCACGCCTCCCTACTATCCCCATGCAACAGGACCCACACCCAGCGAATCTGAACACGATTCGAGTGATCCCTTCCTTCTTACATTCCTTAACAAACCTCACCAAAGACCACCGCCCTACGATGACGACTCCGTCCCCACAGAATTAGACACAACCTTTTGGCACTGTGACAATTCATAAAGGCTCGTCCGAAACAACGAGATGGACCCTAAGTCACACCATGCAGCTTTATCAACCCTCATCCATTCCAGAGTATGGCATCCGGGAGAAGATGACGAATTTGAGTCTGACTCCCAAAGCGAGAACCCCTTTGCGACCCTGTTCGCAACTGATAACTGAGGTGTCCAGATGATGTTGTAAAAGGAACCGCTTGGGAGAAACGGTGTCCTTTCTGATGGAACCTGCAGCATGTTGTTTAATGTTGTTTGTTACTGTTATTGTTATGTGTTGTATGTAAGATCGGAATTTCTTTTTTCTTCCACGGCCCCACGCCATATTTGTCTGCAGAAACCTATGAAGATTTGCCAGCACGCTCATCGGCAGAAACCGCTGAGAGCGTGCCAGCTCCCATTCATAGCTGCTCTTCTGGTTCAAAGGTAGAACCTTTATGGCAACCCCCCCCACGATGACTACATTTTTGCCCATTCTTGTCGGTTGCTCAGGCAGTGCAGAAACGGCATTGATCTCCGCCCTGCCTGAGGACCCCCCCTCTGCTCAGCTATGGCATCGGTCACCGTCCTACCCGGGGATTCCATCCAAATCTTACCACTTACTTTTGGCACTTTTGGTTCAAAAAGTTTTGTTTTGTTTTCCGGCAACCCTTAGGTTGCCATCCCTATGCTATTTACATCCTCAAATATTTGGATGGTAAATCGCACAGCCTGCGAGACGGCTCGCACTGTTTCAGTATTTTTAAGTGTGTCTTGTCCTTAATATTCGGTATTTAAAAAACGAGGGAGTCACACATGGTGACAAATTATAAAGGGAGAATTGGCACTAAAGGACAGACATACTAACAGGTGAGATATTAACCAAGATAGTAACAGAAACTTTGCTTGATCCCACAGAACTCCAGAAGCCCTAAGGAAAGAAAAGAAAAGAAGAGAAGAGAAAGAAGAAGAACAATGAGGACATCCTCCGTGTTGATCACCACCATTATAATGTGTATTCGGTTGGGCGCAAACGCAAACCCCCTGACCCCAACCCCCCCCGGCCATTAATGATTCACTTCCCCATAGCTCCCAGAGCCCAGTAACAGGCAACACCACACCATCATGGTGCGATAAGCTCATAACATGGTATGTTTCCTATGTAGTCGAATCCCTCTTAGTGTTGGCGATACTCTGCAGCATCATGCAGACTATCCACATGAGGAAATGGCGAAGGAGAGCCTACCGCGCTAGCACCCCGGTATACAGAATGAGATCCCCTATTTTCGGTTTTCACCAGGCCCCCGAACCCCTTGATCTACAATAAAGACCATTTGTGTTACATCTTTTGTAAATGAAGAAATGGAAATATTGTACACCCTGTGCTTGACTGCCAAGCTAGAGGAAAAATGTGAATGCTGCTATTATTTTGTATTGTTTAGGGAGTTAATATGACTGAATGTTTTAGTGAGTGTAGTTTATTGAGGACAGTTAGAGGTACAGTTTTTTTGTGTTGTAATGCATGTCCCTGTCTGACATAGTGCCACTTAGAAATTGTTAGTTAAAATGTTTACTGCATAGTTATGGTCAATGTAGAGGCCATGGAAGAGTGCTCGCTGGGTCAGGGAATGAAGACAATGCAGTTATGTGATCCTTCACGCTTCGCGTTAGGGATCACAAGGAGGGAGTGTAGCCACCTGGTTTGGCCACTTCCCGACTTAAAATGGAGAACCGCAAAGACTAAAGGGTAATTCAGCCAACACAGGCAAAAACGATCAAGTGCAGAAATCCTGTGTATTGGAACTTGCAAAAACCAGACAACACTGAACCAGCAGCCATCTGCATAGTAATGAGCTATTCCCAGGCACTTCAGGTGAATAAGGCCAAGCCAGACTCCTCGGCGCCAGCAGGAGCCAAGACAAAGGAAGGCCAACGGACATTTAGGGACCGCCCAGCGATCAGGGAACAACTCCAGTATTGGAGAAATCGATCCAAGTGATCGGAACGCAGTCCAATCATTTGGAACCAGGTACGGGGTCCGCCCCGAAGGGCGGGAAGTCCCTGGGGACTATAAAGTAAAGCCCCCAAGTTCAAATCGGTCTTCTTGGCAGGGTCACTCAACAACGCGAATCAACCCCTGAGGGTGAACTGCCCAGCTGCCGCACCAACCAAGTAAGTCTCCAGTCAACGCTCGCTACGAGATAGGCGCTCCTAGCTACAAATCCATACCAGCTTTTGAATCCTGCAGACTCAGGACCTGAACGAAAGGCCATTTGTTCCCCAGACCTGGTGGGTCAATTCCGAAGCTAAGTATAGGCCTTTTAGTGATAGAAATAGTCTAGAGAGTAGAGTTATATGCATAAGTAGTGACTTACTGTATATAATAAATGTGTTTTGATTTGAATCTTACTAATTGGCGTGTTTAGTTATTGATCAGTACTTGAACTTGAACCTCGTGGCAGTATCATAAAGATACCTTGCGACTCTGGAGCGAAGATTATGGAAACAGAGCAAATTATAATTTAAGAGCCAACCAAATGTTAGCAACACCGTTCCCTCAACCAAGTCTCAGTAATACCAATAACATCATATTCCCAGGTACTAATACAAGCCCTAACTTCATCTGCCTTACCTGCTACACTTCTCGCATTAATACAAATACACCTCAGACTACCTGTCCCTTTGCGTTCATCATCTCTTCCCTGTCTCCTCTTCCCCTTAGTCACAATGAGTTTATTATCTAGTACCTTACTGGCTTTAGTTGCTGCCTCTTTACTGCCCTCTAACTTCCTAATCTGGTTCCCACCCCCCTGTCACATTAGTTTAAAACCTCCCCAACAGTGTTAGCAAAAGCACCCCCTAGGACATTGGTTCCAGTCCTGCCCAGGTGTAGACCATCCGATTTGTAATGGTCCCACCGCCCCAAGAACTGGTTCCAATGTCCCAAAAATCTGAATCCCTCCCTCCTGCACCATCTCTCAAGCCACGTATTCATTCTGACTATTCTTGAATTTCTACTCTGACTGTCTCGTGGCACTGGTAGCAATCCTGAGATTACTACCTTTGTGGTCCTACTTTTTAACTTATCACCTAACTCCCTAAATTCTGATTGTAGGACCTCATCCCATTTTTTACCTATATCGTTGGTGCCTATATGCACCACATCAACTGGCTGTTCACCCTCCCCCTTCAGTATGTCCTGCAGCCGATCTGAGACAATCCTGACCCGTGCACCCGGGAGGCAACATACCATTTGGGAGTCTCGTTTCCGACCACAGAAACGCCTGTTTACTCCCCTTACGATTGAATCCCCTGTCACTATAGCCCTGCCAGTCTTTTTCCCGCCCTTCTGTGCAGCAGAGCCAGCCACGGTGCCATGAGCCTGGCTACTACTGTCTTCCCCTGGTGAGTCATCTCCCCCAACAGTATCCAAAACGGTATACCGGTTTTGGAGGGAGATGACCGCAGGGGATACCTGCACTGCCTTCTTGCTCTTTCTCTGCCTTTTGGTCACCCATTCCCTGTCTCCCTCACCAATCCTAATCTGCGGTGTGACCAACTCACTGAACGTGCTATCCACGACCTCCTCAGCATCGCGGATGCTCCAAAGTGAGTCCATCCGCAGCTCCAGAACCGTCATGCAGTCTAACAGGAGCTGCAGCTGGACACACTTCCCGCACATGAAGGAGTCAGGGGCATGGGCCGTGTCCCTGCACTCCCACATTGAGCACGAGGAGCATAACATGGATCTGGGATCTCCTGCCATTTTTACACTTTACCTTAACTGATTACAAATATAATATCAAATAATGAATAAGTGAAAGGAATAAAGATGTTACTTACCAATCACAATACTTGCCAACACATGAAGAGTTAAATTTCTCTCAGCTACTGCTAATTGGAGGACTTTTCTTACCAGCCAATCAGGTCACTGCTTTGCTGTGATGTCACTCTTCAAATTTATCCCTAAAGACCCTGTGGCCGCTGTTTAAGCAGCGAAGCAGCGAGTTTAAATACTCACCGCTCGACTCTGTAGCTCCATCCACTCCAACAGCTGAATTCCCGCCGAAAAGTCTCGAATCCGCGAAGCAGCTAGTTTAAATACTCACCGCTCGACTCTGTAGCTCCGCCCACTCCAACAGCTGAATTCCCGCCGAAAAGACTCGAATCCGCGAAGCAGCTGGTTTAAATACTCACCGCTTGACTCTGCAGCTCCGTCCACTCCAACGCTGAATTCCCGCCGAAAAGACCTGTTAAGCACTGATGGAAATATGGGGCTGGATTCTCCCAAAATGGGACTATGTCCCCCACACCGGTGTAAAATCACTGGAGTTTTCCTCTGAGGATTCCTGCAAAAAAGATCAGCTAATTCGATGCCTTGCAGGGGGCCAGCAGGGATCCAGAGTGATTCACGCAGCTTTAGCTGCGGATACGGGCCCCCGCACTTCTGGTTTTGAGTCCGTGCATGCGCAAGGCAACGGCCTCCAGCGGGCGCGCCGAGCGCCATGGCGGACTTGGACCGCGGAGGCAGACTGAAAACGTAGACTCCCCCGATCGGCCGCGTGCCCGAGGATCTGACCACGTGGATATTAACCACGGCCCCCTCCCCGATGACGGATCCCCCTGTTCCCCCCACCAGGGCGGCCGCGGACTTAGTCCACAGCCGCCGCGCCAGCATCCCAACCAGCAATTCCAGGTGAGTTCCACGCCGTCGAGAACTCGGCCTGGTCAGGAGCGGAGGATCGCTGGGCTGGTCTCTGTCAATGGGCCCCAGCTGCGTGGCGTACTCCGCGATCATGACGATTCTCGGGTCCCGGAGAATTGTCAGGCCGGCGCCGGGCCCGATTTCAGCATGACATTGGATTCTCCGTCCCCGCGCCGAGCGTGATTTCGGCGCGGGGCGGCAGAAAATCCAACCCGTGATTGATTAAAGTGGCCACAAAGAATCATTCAGGACAGGTCAGAACCATATTGGCGATTATTGGACAAACATTGCTTGCATTCAGATTTGCTTTCTTTGCTATCTGACTTATTTTGGACAATTTATTTTCACAACAAACTTACAAATATCAATTTTCAAATGCTGCGGTGAGGGTTGTAACTTCCATTCAAACTATTGTCATGAAATCTCACTTCAGGGAAGGTTGCCACTGACTGCCTCAGGCTAGGGGTTTTGAAGTTTCAAAAGCTTAAAATAGCAACTGAAAACTCTCAGTGCTTTCATACTGCAAATAAAGTGTTAGTGCAATAAAGAACATAGCTTTTATAAAATGCATTTCATGATCCTTGGACAGCCCAAGATGTTTTATAGTCACTGAATTACTTTAAAAGTGTATTTACTTTGTATTGTAGGAAAAGCAGCAGTCAGCTTTCTGACACCATGACTTGATAATCTGAAATGAGAAATGGACCAGGTAATATGTTCCATAATATTAGTTGAGGGATTAATACTGGCCCTCGGAGATTCTCCTTCTCCTTTTCGGAGATCATATCCAGTCATACTTTCCACTTGCTTGGATGCATGCGGCTCTAACAATACTCAGGAAGCTTGCCACTAGCCAGGACAAAGCTTGCTGGGCACCCATCCACCACCTTGAACATTCACTTCCTCCATCACTGGTGTACAGTGCCAGCTCTGTGTGCCATCTACAAGATGCACTGGAGGAACTCACCGAGAGTCCTTCAGCAGCCAAACCCGTCAACTCTATCCCTAGAAGGACAAGAGTAGCAGATATGTGGGATCATCACCACCTGCAAGTTACCCCCCCCATCCTGACTTGGAAACAGATGGTCGTTCCTTCACTGTTACTGGGTGAAAGTCCTGGAACCCCCTTCTTCACAGCTTGCGGCTGTTATGACACCACAATTCTGCAGCAGTTCAAGGAGATGAGTTACCACCACTTTCTCAAGGGGTATTAGGGATGCTGGCCTTGCCAGCGACATTAACACCCAGTGAAATAACAAAGAAAACAAAGGGGGTGGGATCAACCTCTGTTCAACAACTCTGACACTGTAGTAAACAGCATGCAGAACTGGACTAAAAATTCCTGCCCCCCCTAGCTATACCCATCCCATCCACTAAAACACAAACATGAAATGAAATGAAATGAAAATGAGATAAAATGTGTGAAATAAGCAGCCCTTGAAATGTTTATAAAACTGCAGCAATAATAAAGCAAATCATTTCATAATGGGCTTTGCCCCATGCTGGCTGGGGCCCATGCATTCATACAAAAAAGTGGTTCAGCGCATCTTAGAATCATAGAATCCCTACAGAGCAAAAAGAGGCAATGTGGCCCATCAAGATTGCACCGACCCTCCAAAAGAACACCCCACCCAGGCTCACTCCCCCGCCCCATCCCCATAACCTAACCTGCACATCTTTTGGACACTAAGAGGCAATTTAGCACAGCCAATCCACCTAACCTGCACATCTTTGGACTTTGGGAGGAAACTCACACAGACATGGGGAGGAAGTGCAGACTCCACACAGTCAGCCAAGGCCGGAATTGAACCCAGGTCCCTGGTGCCGTGAGGCAGCAATGCTAACCACTGTGCCACCATGGGGGTTATACAGATGCCGAAGTTCCCAAATTAAATCCACATCGGCATTAAATTAGCTGATCTCAACCCGGACAGTGGTGAGAGCATGAAGGATGGTCTTTGCCCCCTTTGGTTATGGAGAAGAATAAACCTGCTAGGGTTTCAGTGTCTTACTAAAATCCAATCAACTTTACTGAAATGTGCATGCTAGTGTAGTGAAACAGTTTGGCTGCGATGCTCGACCCCCCCCCCCCCCCCCCCCCCCCCCCCCCCGTCCCCCCCACAGCTCCCTCTTGAATGAGCTTGCAGAATCACTACATTTAGCCTCTTACATGCAGAATGGCCAATGGGTAAAATGCCATGCATGGCCCAATGGGAGCACTCTCGTCGGAGTGAGGAGGTTGTGGGATCAAGCTGCTGCTCTTGAGACTTGAGCATAAAACCTAGGTTGACGCACCACTGCAGTAACTAGAGAGTTCGGTACTGTTGGAGATGCCAACTTTCAGATCAGAAATTAAGCCAAGATCCTTTCTCCCCTCCCAATAGATTTCAAGGCACTGTTTCGAAGAACAGGGGAGTTCACCCCAGTGACCTGTGCCAATATCTACCTGTCAATCAACATGACAAAAACAGATTATCTGGTCATTGTCACATTTTGGTTTGTAGGGGGCTTGCTAAATTTGTCGCCAAGTTTCATACATTAAAACACTGATTACACTTCAAAAGTACTTTATTGGCTGTAAAACACTTTGGGACACCCTGAGGTCATAAAAGGCACTGTCCAAATCCAAATCTTTATTTTCTTTCAAGACCTGTGGAACCACAGTCCAGATACGGACAGCACCTTGAGAAAAGAGGGGGGCAACTGTGATGATTTGAACAAGTCTGCTTTTTAACCAAATCTGTTTGAAAGTATAAATTGTTCATTTACATAATATTTTAGACTTCAAATTAACTGCCACTTGTTGGGGCCTATGATTGAAATGCAGATAGGCACTAAAAGTAGCCCCTTGCGTGCATTTTGCCAGACTTTTACAAAACAGAATGGAAAATTTTGCCTATTGTCGACATGAAACCCCCCCCCCCCCCCCTGCAAATATTGGTACTCGTAACAAATCAGAGTGGAAAGAGGAACAGGTCACAACCCCCAAAAATGGCAAGTTCTCTCTTTCAGGTGCTACATCACTTTTTGTGTCAGATTTCCAGCATTTGCTGGTTACCTGTCTCTCTGACACACCCGTTGCGAACAAAGTTGCTGAAAGGAAACAGACGCTGAGGAACAGAATTGCTGCAGTGCACATATCCTTCTTGCTTTGATGTCTCCAACCAAAGTAAAAAAAGGTTTCTGTTGTTTGGAGCAATTCCGTCCACTGGCCCGGGGAGATCCAGCAAAGTGCCCAAGGCATCAGACGGCAAATAGGATCTGCAAGATTTTGGTTCCAAGACTAGTCCAGAGCCATCGCTCCTTCCCTAACCAAGTATCAGGTTATTATGGTTACATGAGGTCCTGTCACACTATATCAAACTCATGGGAAATGGTAGAGGACAGAGTTCTTGATGTCAGCAATTCAGTCTCTTGAGGTTTCGTGTTCCTTCACTAACTGTGATAAATCTCCCACTGGGACTGGGCGAGGTGTTGATTACAAGATGTTTGTAAGAACAAGGTTCCACTGTATCTGTAACTCTTGACATGCATACACCTCCCCTCTGCTTCAAATATAAAAAACAATTGCCTCAATTATACCAGTTTAAAAAATAATTTAGTGCACATCAGCCATATACCCATAAGTATCTTGTGATCTATGCAGTGCTAATTCATATTTTGGAATAAATGTTTTCATAAGATATCAAAAAATATTAATGAGATAATTTCATGCATCTCATTGCTAAATGATGCAAAATTCAGCATCAGCCCTGTGGAAATACTCAGCTGGTCAGGCAGTGTCTGTTAATAAAGATATATGGGGTTAATGTTTCAGGTTAACGACCTTTCATCAGAACAGAGAAAGGTAGCAATGGAACAGGCTTGGTGGTAGGGGAATGGGAAACAAAATGAAAGGTCTGTGATAGGATGGTAGGCAGCAGAGGTTAAATGCCAAGGGGCTGCCCCCATTTTTCAGATGGCAGCTTTTAGTTCTGCGATTTCCCATTGACACCTCCCCTAGACCCAACTTTTGTTTCTTGTCCAACTATTAGCTCCTTTTGTCTTACATTATCATCTCTTTCCCCTTTCTCACTTCCCTTTCACTGCCTCTGTACTTCTTTAATACCTGTCTCATCTCTAATTTTTTCCAGTTCTGACAAAAGATCATCAATCCAAAATGTTAACTCCATCTCTCCGTTGATGCCTGACTGGCTGGATATTTCCAGCATTTTCTGTTTTTATTTCAGATTCCCAGATTCTGCAGAATTTTTTTTTTGTACCACCGGTTCTCTACCTCCCCAAAATCTGCCCAGTTGGTTAAACATATCTAATGTTTGTACCTATTGAATTGGCTGATTGATTTTTTCCATAACAACTCTGTGTCAGACTTGTTTTCACCAAAGGTTGAGGTTGGTTAAGAACAAGGAAAACAAGAGAAGGGTATCATTCATCGCAGGACGGCACGGCGGCACAGTGGTTAGAACTGCTGCCTCACAGTGCTAGGTTCCCAAGTTCAATTCCCACCACAGGTGACTGTCTATGTGGAGTTTGCACATTCTACCTGTGTCTGCGTGGGTTTCTCCGGTTTCCTCCCACAGTCCAAATATGTGCAGGTTAGGTGGATTGGACATGCTAAATTGTCCCTTAGTGTCCAAAGATTAGATGGGGTAATGAGAATAGGGCGGAGATGTGGGCCTAGGTTGGGTGTTCTTTTGGAGGGTCAGTGCAGACTCTATGGGCCGAATGACCTCCTTCTTCACTGTGAGTGATTCCATGATTCTAGGACAAGTACAGAAATTGTTAGTGCATGGCTCATCATAAAATACAGAATTGTGTATTTATAATCTGCAGATAAGAATATTATACAATTGAGTTCTTCTGAAGTGTGCATTTAGTTCTTGATGATCATCTTGTAAATGGAACTGTGTTTTATGTCTAATGGGCAATTCTACACGTCCTGCAAAAGTGTTGGCAAAAATCAACGCTGATCAGTCTAGAACTTTCATTTATTCAAAATCTCAGAATATCACAAAACATTTACAACCAAAACATTTTTGAACTATTGTCACTATTGAAGAGTAGGAAATGATAGAGGTGGAAGTGCTGCCACTCAGCTATGGCTGATACGTTAAGCAGAATGAGTCTCATCCACATGAGCAGGGGTGGCTGCAACGACTTGTATAGGTCACTCCTTGATGGAAGGATCTGAAAATAGGTGGCCCAGATACACATGCTTAGATTCAGACCTCGTTCATTCCCCATGGCAACACCTTGACCAGGGTCAACCTGCCTGGTTTTAATTTGAACAAAAGCTTGGCAACTAACTGTTCCCTATTGCATTCTCGATGGCAATGCCTCTTCCAATTAGAGTCCACTTGCCAACCAATCAGCATGCCCTTCTCATAGGGTATAAATTGTTGTCCCTTTACTGTTGGTTTATCTCGTGTTGTTGACCTGATGAGTGCAAGATGAAAAGCTTCGATAGCATGTTTTTTTTAACAATATACTAGCTGAGGCCAACCAGTATTTTTGAATGTTTAGCCAATGTTTCTTGCCTTTGTACTCAATGCCTCTGTCAATGAAGCAAAGGATTTTTGCTTTTAAACAACCTTCTCAACTTGTTCTGCCACATTCAAAGGTTTGTGAACATATATATACCTCCAGGTTCCTCTGTTCCTGCAACCTCTTTCAAATTGTAACATTTTCTTCCTACCAAATGTATCACTTCACACTGGTGTGTGTTAAATTTCAGTTGCCAAATGTCTACCCATTTCACCAGGCCATATCCCCCCAAATCTGTTACTATTCTCCTCTGCTCTTTACTACATATCCAAGTTTTGTATCATTTATAAATTTTGGAATTATGTTCTGTAAACTGAAGTTAAAGTCATTTTTATATCAAAAAGAGTGGGGGTCCTAATACCTCCACTTGGAAAACCATTGTATAGTTCCCTTCAGTTTGAGTAAAAACCACCCACAACTACCTTTTGGCCCTAGAGAACTTTGTACTTTGCAACCCCTGTCCCTTTTCTATGGGCTTTAATTTTGTTAACAAGTCCACAATGTATGATAACAAAAAGAAAAACTTTTAGAGCTCATTGAAACATTAAGTTTTTTTCTCTCTCCACAGGTGCTGTTTGACCTGCTGAATATTTCCAGTATTTTTTGCTTTTATTTCAGATTTCCATCATCCACAGCATTTTGCTATTCTATTATGCAGCACTTTACCAAATGCCTTTTGAAGATTCAGAGACATCAATCATACTACCCTCACCAACCCTCTTTGTTATTCCAAGAAATGCTCAATTCGCCAATCACAATTTTCCTCCAACAAATCTACATGGACTTTAATTTATCAGTCCATACTTTTCTAAATGCCAATTAATTTTGTCCACGAATATTGTCTACAAATGTTGCCAGAGTTCTCCTTCTCCCCCTTTCCTAAACCAGGGGTGTAACACTTGCAATCCTCCAGTACTCTGTACCATCCTCACATCCAAGGAGGATTGGAAGATTGAGACCAGAACTTATACAATTTTCACCCTTAATTCCCTCCCTCGGTAACTTAGGGCACACCACATTCCAGATTGGGTGATTTTTCTTTTTTTTAAAAAAATATTTGTTATTCTCCTCCTTTTTCACATTTTCTCCCAAATTTACACCCACCAACAATAAACAATAATCAGTAACAAATATGTCAATTCCCATATCAATAACAACGATCCCATCCTCCCACCAAACCCCAAACATTAGCCTGCATATTTACAGAAACAAATGACAAAAAGGAATCAGGAATCACCCACCATTAACACACACCGCCCCCCTCTCCCCAACCCCAACCCCAAATGTTGTACCTGCGGAGACCCCCCACTCCCGGGCAACCTGCACCCCCAGGTACCTAACGCGAGTCCCTGCCCTACAGAATGGCAACATCCCTGCCCCCACCCCCGGCCGAGACACCACCAAATACCCACTCTTGTCCAGATTTAGTTTGTACCCCGAGAAAGACCCAAACACTCGAAGCAGCTTCAATATTCCCCCTATCGACACACTCGGTTCCGACACGTATAACAGCAAGTCATCGGCATATAAGGATACCTTGTGCTCTATCCCCTCTCCCGCACTATTCCTTTCTATATCCCCGAACTTCTTAATGCGATGGCCAACGGCTCAATCGCGAGTGCAAACAGCAGGGGAGACATAGGACATCCCTGCCTAGCCCCACGGTGGAGAGAAAAGTATCTCGAGCTGATGTTGTTTATGCGGATACTCGCCCTCGGCTCCTTATATAGTAGCTTTACCCAGTTCACAAATCTTGGTCCAATCCCAAACCGCTCCAGCACTGCCATCAAGTACCCCCATTCTACCCGGTCAAGCGCCTTCTCAGCATCCAATGCCACAACCACGTCTGTTTCCTTCTCCTCTGCCGGTGCCATAACAACGTTCAATACCCTTCTAATGTTTGAAAAGAGCTGCCTCCCTCTCACGAACCCTATCTGATCTTCACCTATCACCTTCAGGCTAGCCCACCCGCCAGCACCTTCGCCAATACTTTTGCGTCCACATTCAGAAGCGATATGGGCCTATGCGACCCACACTCCGTCGGATCCTTATCTTTTTTTAGCAATAGGGAAATCGATGCTTGCCCCAATGTTTGTGGCAACACCCCCTTCCCTATCGCCTCTTCAAAAATCCCCATAATCAGGGGTGCCATCTTGTCCTTGAATTTTTTATAATATTCCACCGGAAGCCCATCCGGCCCTGCCACCTTCCCCGACTGCATCCTCCCAATCGCATCCTTTATCTCCTGCTCCACTATCGCTCCTTCTATTGCAGCCCTGTCCCCATCCCCATACCTCGTGTACTCCAACCCATCTAGAAATTCCTGCATCTCACAGTCTCCCCGCGTGGCTCTGACCTGCACAACCTCTCATAAAATTCCTCAAAGACCTTGTTAATCAGATCCGGAGCCACCACAAACGTTTCTGCCCTATCCCTCACCTGAACAATTTCCCTTGCCGCTGCTTCCCTCCGGAGCTGACCTGCCTTATCATAGAATTTACAGTGCAGAAGGAGGCCATTCAGCCCATCGAGTCTGCACCGGCTCTTGGAAAGAGCACCCTACCCAAGGTCAACACCTCCACCCTATACCCATAACCCAGTAACCCCACCCAACACAAATGGCAATTTTGGACACTAAGGGCAATTTATCATGGCCAACCCACCTAACCTGCACATCTTTGGTCTGTGGGAGGAAACTGGAGCACCCGGAGGAAACCCATGCACACACGGGGAGGATGTGCAGACTCCACACAGACAGTGACCCAAGCCAGAATCGAACCTGGGACCCTGGTGCTGTGAAGCAATTGTGCTATCCACAATGCTACCGTGCTGCTCCTTATCTCCATGTTCGTAAACTGCCCCCCTTGATCGTCTCAGTTGGCGCAACTCCTTCCTGGTAGATAGTCGGTCAAAGCTAGCCTGTAGTTCCTTCCTCTTTTCCAACTTTGCTGGGTCCCCATCTTCTGCATAACTCGTACCTACCTCCAACATCTCATCTATTACCCTCTACTGCTCCAACCTCTCCTCTTTGTCCACCCTTGCCTTAAACAAAATCACCTCCCCCCTCCGCCTTTAGAGCCTCCCAGACAACTGCCTTTGACACCTCACCCGTACAGTTGAAACCTACATATTCCTTAATTACCTTTTCAATTTTGTCACAGAACACTTGGTCCCCCAAAAGTCCCACATCTAATTTCCACCCCAGCCTCTGCGCTACCCCCTTCTCCAGTACCATATCCACCCAATGCAAAGCATGATCTGACACTGCAATTGTCGAGTATTCCGACTCCTTAACCCCAGCCAGCAAAGCCTTCCCCACCACGAAAAAGTCGATCCGCGAGTATACCTTATGGACAGCTGAGAAAAACGAGTACTCCCATTCCCTCAGGTGCAGAAACCTCCAAGGGTCCACCCCTCCCATTTCCACCATTAGCCCAGCCAACACCTTTGGCCCCCATGATGGGACCAGCGAGCGCGGCCGTGACCTGTCCCACCTTGGCTCCTGCACCAAGTTCCAGTCCCCCCCCACTATCAGTTTGTGTGTGTCCAAGTCGGGGATGGCCCCAAACACCTTCTTTGCGAATCCCACATTGTCCCAATTGGGGCAGTATACACTTAACAGCACCATTAACCTCCCATCCAGTGCCCCTGTCACAATCACATATCTACCCCCTGATCTGCCACCACCTTCTCCATCTGGAAACGTACTCTTTTGCTGACAATTACCGCTCCCCCTCGAGCCCTTCCGTCAAATCCGGAGTGAAACACTTGACTAACCCAGCCCTTTTTAAGTCTCACCTGGTCCTTCACCCTCAAGCGAGTCTCCTGCAGCATTGCTACATCGGCTTTCAAACTTTTAAGATGCGCAAGTACCCTTGACCTCTTGACCGGACCTCTTAACCCCCTCACGTTCCACGTGGCTATCCTAACTGGGGGTCTCTCACCCGTCCCCGCCCTTCTTATCCACCATCATCATACCACCGGGCCCTGCCCCATGAGCCTGACCCGCCCCTATCCATTATTAACATTGAATTCCATCCCCCCTCCCAAAACCTCCCCCGACATTTCCTCTTGAAAAAACATCTCCCAGCATCCCCCCCCCGGTCGCCTCGTAGGCCCATCGAAACCTGCTAACCAGGCTCCAATGTCCGCAGCCCTCCTCTCACCTCATCTCCGTTCACTAGCCGACTTTAGTTAGCTAGCGTGGGTTGCTCCGCCCGCCACGCTATACCGTCCCCTCCCACCCAGTCCCAGAGAAAGAAACAACAAAAACAATCCAACAATTCACTAAACTAAGATATAACCGTCGCAACACAAAATGCCAAACAACTCAACCAATAACTTGATCACTGTAACAATGTGGAGAGAATTTTACAATACACGTCTGTAAAAAGAAAGTTATCGCATTTATACATTTTCCAGCTCCCCAATCACAGTCCACAGTCTCTCTTCCAGCTCCGCTCCTCACGTCTGTCCCAAGCCTTCTGCCCTCACAAACGCGTCAGCCGCCTCCGCTG
Organism: Scyliorhinus torazame; assembly: GCF_047496885.1. Lineage (NCBI taxonomy): Eukaryota > Metazoa > Chordata > Chondrichthyes > Carcharhiniformes > Scyliorhinidae > Scyliorhinus > Scyliorhinus torazame. The sequence goes on from NC_092716.1 coordinate 93,771,385, forward strand.
TCTCGAAATAAAAGTCTTTGGCATCATACGTCACCCTCAGCTTCGCCGGGTATACCATACCAAATCACACCCCCTTTTTGTACAGTGCTGCCTTCACTCGCCTGAACGCCGCTCGTCTTTTTGCCAACTCGACCGTCAAGTCCTGGTAGTTCCGAACTCCAGCACCATCCCACTGAACCTCGCGCTTCTGCTTCGCCCAGCTTAACACTTTCTCCTTCATGCAGTACTTATTGAAGCAGATAATTAGTGCTCTTGGTGGCTCATTCACTTTGGGCTTCGGCCTTAATGACCGATGAGCTTGGTCCAGCTCGTACCGGGAGGGGTCCTCCCCCTCCCCCATCTGCTCCGCCAACTTCTTAGCAAAGTACTCTGTTGGCCTTGGACCCTCTGTCCCTTCGGGCAAGCCCACAATTCTCAGATTGTGCCACCTCGAGCGGTTCTCCAAGTCCCCAAGCTTTGCTCGGAGTCCTCTGTTGACCTCCACCACCCTCCGCAGCTGGTTCCCCCATCGAGTTGAACTGGTCGCTGTGCTGCGACACGGCCTCCTCCACTTCCTTCATCTTCTCGCCCTGCTCGCTAACCTCGGCCGATGTCTTTGCCACAGCTACCCTCACCGGGGCGATTGCCTCCTCCACCAATGACTTCAATGTGACCGCCATCTCCTTCCTCAGATCCTCCATGTGTCTCCCAAACTGCTTTTCCAGCTCCACCGCCATCACTTCGGTCATCTTCTCCACCGTAAGTAGTGGGGCCCCACCATGCGGTCCGGCAACTGCCACCTTGTCAGCACTTTTGCTTGTCTTCTCATTCAACGGGGAGCCCGTGTTGCCTCCCTTCCTCAACGCTGCTTTTCGTATCCTTTAACGGCTTATTATTTTTCCTTTTTTTTTTCACCGTTCTTTCCTTCTTCGATCCTTTCTTTCTTTTAGAGAAAAAAAAAATGTCTTCCTTCAAAAAAAAGGGGGAAAAAAAACTTTCACCAAATTTCTTTAAAACTTCTTTCTCTTCTTTTTTGTATTCCTCCAGAATTTCCCTGGGACCGGGCTTCAGTCTTCTTACCACATTCTAGGCAGGAGCCATCCGATGTGGGACATCTCCCCTACATCACGCCCTGGCTTCGGGTCTGCACCTCGGCCCCAGTTTGGCTCCGTCCCTGCTACTCCTTTCAACTTTTCAGGTCCGGCTTTCAGGCTGTCCCACTGCTCCTCCACGTGCAGCCGCTCCTGCAAACCCACCGGGACCAACTCCGTGAAACAAAGCTTTAACACTTGGGCGAGGGAGGCAGGGCCGGCCCCGGAGAAGTTTAATTTTTTTTTAAAACAGCGGGGAACCCCCCGAAAAAGACCGCGGTATTGTGGACCGGCAGGAGCTTCTCCTCAACGCGGCCGCTCCGCTCGCAAACGCCACCGGAAGTCCATTGGGTGACTTTTCTATGCCAAAGACTGCCAACCTTTTATGTATCTCTTCTTTATATATTTTAATCCTATACAATATCACTTATGCCTTCCCTTTTTCTGTCTGATGATACGCAGCAGCATTACCACTGCCAAATCCCTCAACCTGGCGTCATCATTGTCTAGAAACTTAACTGGACCAGCCACATGTATATTGTGGTTACAAGAGCAGGTCAGAGGATGGGAATTCTATGGTGTGTGACCGACCTCCTGTCTCCCCGAAGCCTAGTCACCATCCACTTGACTTGATAGTGATAGTACACTCTCCACTTGCCTGGAAGAGTGCAGCTCCAACACCACTCAAGTAGATTGGCACTATCGAGAATAAAGTAGCCCACTTAACTTGCACCCCATTCACTACCTTAAATACTCACTTCCTTCATCACAAGTTCACTTTGGGGGCTGCTGCAAACTTGCATCCTTGACTACCTGATTGGATAAGGGCTGTAAGTGTAGCGGGGGCCTTCACTATCTGCAAGTCTCCATTCAGACTACAGACTACCTTGACTTGGAAATATATTGCTGTTCCTTCACTGTGTTATGCCCCCTGGGCTAATGCACAGTCAATTCCAGCCCCACTTGACCTGGAGTCGTAACACAATCAAAATTAATTATTAATTCTTAGAAAATACCCACAAAGTCTTTGGACTTTGACTGCCCAATAACTACAGTCACCAGGCTTGTAAAGTTTAACACAATTAATTGTTTATTAATAACAATAACTTATAATTTAAAGAATAGCAAACACAACTGGTTAACTGTTATCTAATTTCTAACCCACCCCCTCTTTACACACCCTTTACACATACACAAGACAGACAAACACAGAGGGGAAAGAGGGGTGCAGAAAAATACAAAAAGTGAAAGCATAAGAGTCTCTGTTTCAGATGGATGTCTTCCAGTTTGATTCTTTTAGGGTAGGTCTCCGTTTGGATGAGGTCTTTGCTTTCAGTATGTAATAGTTTACACTGTAGACTCAACAGGATCTCAAGACTTCTCTGCAGATTCAAAAACAGCAAACAGGAAGCATTTTTGGAGAGTGAGAACAACTCATAGCTTCTTCGCTCAGCAGCCAGGCGCATTCTGTTTCCTGGATCCTCCGAAAACATCCCACCTGGCAGGTCCCAATCACTGACTGTCGCCGGGCAGAATAAGGTCTTTGGTCAATCCATTGGCCACCAAGCAGCCTATCGAACCAAATCCCTCCTATCTCTCGGGTGCCAGAAAGTCTGAGTTCTTCTGTTCAAAATCTAAATCTTCATAACACAGTGTACTATTTTGCAACTTTTGAGTTCCTCACTCCCTCTGCCCAACTTAAAGGGATATGTCCATTAGATATCCATGGATCAAAGATGATAACAACAAAGTAAAAGTAATGGGAAATAAGGGAATCAACAGGTAGGGTCCTTATAACTGTCAAAGAACAAAGAACAAAGAACAAAGAAATGTACAGCACAGGAACAGGCCCTTCGGCCCTCCAAGCCCGTGCCGACCATGCTGCCCGACTAAACTACAATCTTCTACACTTCCTGGGTCCGTAACCCTCTATTCCCATCCTATTCATGTATTTGTCAAGATGCCCCTTAAATGTCCCGATCGTCCCTGCTTCCACCACCTCCTCCGGTAGCGAGTTCCAGGCACCCACAACCCTCTGCGTAAAAAACTTGCCTCGTACATCTACTCTAAACCTTGCCCCTCTCACCTTAAACCTATGTCCCCTAGTAATTGACCCCTCCACCCTGGGGAAAAGCCTCTGACTATCCACTCTGTCTATGCCCCTCATAATTTTGTAGACCTCTATCAGGTCTCCCCTCAACCTCCTTCGTTCCAGTGAGAACAAACCGAGTTTATTCAACCGCTCCTCATAGCTAATGCTCTCCATACCAGGCAACATTCTGGTAAATCTCTTCTGCACCCTCTCTAAAGCCTCCACATCCTACTGGTAGTGTGGCGACCAGAATTGAACACTATACTCCAAGTGTGGCCTAACTAAGGTTCTATACAGCTGCAACATGACTTGCCAATTCTTATACTCAATGCCCCGGCCAATGAAGGCAAGCATGCCGTATGCCTTCTTGACTACCTTCTCCACCTGTGTTGCCCCTTTCAATGACCCGTGGACCTGTACTCCTAGATCTCTTTGACTTTCAATACTCTTGAGGGTTCTACCATTCACTGTATATTCCCTACCTGCATTAGACCTTCCAAAATGCATTACCTCACATTTGTCCGGATTAAACTCCATCTGCCATCTCTCCGCCCAAGTCTCCAAACAATCTAAATCCTACTGTATCCTCTGACAGTCCTCATCACTATCCGCAATTCCACCAACCTTTGTGTCGTCTGCAAACTTACTAATCAGACCAGTTACATTTTCCTCCAAATCATTTATATATACTACAAAGAGCAAAGGTCCCAGCACTGATCCCTGTGGAACACCACTGGTCACAGCCCTCCAATTAGAAAAGCATCCTTCCATTGCTACTCTCTGCCTTCTATGACCTAGCCAGTTCTGTATCCACCTTGCCAGCTCACCCCTGATCCCGTGTGACTTCACCTTTTGTACTAGTCTACCATGAGGGACCTTGTCAAAGGCCTTACTGAAGTCCATATAGACAACATCCACTGCCCTACCTGCATCAATCATCTTAGTGACCTCCTCTAAAAACTCTATCAAGTTAGTGAGACACAACCTCCCCTTAACAAAACCATGCTGCCTCTCACTAATACATCCATTTGCTTTCAAATGGGAGTAGATCCTGTCTCGAAGAATTCTCTCCAGTAATTTCCCTACCACTGAAGTAAGGCTCACCGGCCTGTAGTTCCCTGGATTATCCTTGCTACCCTTCTTAAACAGAGGAACAACATTGGCTATTCTCCAGTCCTCCGGGACATCCCCTGAAGACAGTGAGGATCCAAAGATTTCTGTCAAGGCCTCAGCAATTTCCTCTCCAGCCTCCTTCAGTATTCTGGGGTAGATCCCATCAGGCCCTGGGGACTTATCTACGTTAATATTTTTTAAGACACCCAACACCTTGTCTTTTTGGATCTCAATGTGACCAAGGCTATCTACACGCCCTTCTCCAGACTCAACATCTACCAATTTCTTCTCTTTGGTGAATACTGATGCAAAGTATTCATTTAGTACCTCGCCCATTTCCTCTGGCTCCACACATAGATTCCCTTGCCTATCCTTCAGTGGGCCAACCCTTTCCCTGGCTACCCTCTTGCTTTTTATGTACGTGTAAAAAGCCTTGGGATTTTCCTTAACCCTATTTGCCAATGACTTTTCGTGACCCCTTCTAGCCCTCCTGACTCCTTGCTTACGTTCCTTCCTACTTTCCTTATATTCCACGCAGGCTTCGGCTGTTCCCAGCCTTTTAGCCCTGACAAATGCCTCCTTTTTCTTTTTGACGAAGCCTACAATATCTCTCGTTATCCAAGGTTCCCGAAAATTGCCGTATTTATCCTTCTTCCTCACAGGAACATGCCGGCCCTGAATTCCTTTCAACTGACACTTGAAAGCCTCCCACATGTCAGGTGTTGATTTGCCCTCAAACATCCGCCCCCAATCTATGTTCTTCAGTTCCCGCCTAATATTGTTATAATTAGCCTTCCCCCAATTTAGCACATTCATCCTAGGACCACTCTTATCCTTGTCCACCAGTACTTTAAAACTTACTGAATTGTGGTCACTGTTACCGAAATGCTCCCCTACTGAAACATCTACCACCTGGCCGGGCTCATTCCCCAATACCAGGTCCAGTACCGCCCCTTCCCTAGTTGGACTGTCTACATATTGTTTTAAGAAGCCCTCCTGGATGCTCCTTACAAACTCCGCCCCGTCTAAACCCCTGGCGCTAAGTGAGTCCCAGTCAATATTGGGGAAGTTGAAGTCTCCCATCACCACAACCCTGTTGTTTTTACTCTTTTCCAAAATCTGTCTACCTATCTGCTCCTCTATCTCCCGCTGGCTGTTGGGAGGCCTGTAGTAAACCCCCAACATTGTGACTGCACCCTTCTTATTCCTGATCTCTACCCATATAGCCTCACTGCCCTCTGAGGTGTCCTCCCGCAGTACAGCTGTGATATTCTCCCGAACCAGTAGCGCAACTCCGCCTCCCCTTTTACATCCCCCTCTCTCCCGCCTGAAACATCTAAATCCTGGAACGTTTAGCTGCCAATCCTGCCCTTCCCTCAACCAGGTCTCTGTAATGGCAACAACATCATAGTTCCAAGTACTAATCCAAGCTCTAAGTTCATCTGCCTTACCCGTAATACGTCTTGCATTAAAACATATGCACTTCAGGCCACCAGACCCGCTGTGTTCAACAACTTCTCCCTGTCTGCTCTGCCTCAGAGCCCCACTGTCCCTATTCCCTCGTTCTCCCTCAATGCTCTCATCTTCTGACCTATTGCTCCCGTGCCCACCCCCCTGCCATACTAGTTTAAACCCTCCCTCGGTCACTCGGTCAAAACCCTTGAACTCCCTCACTAACAGAATATGGGTGTACCTATACCACATGGACTGATGTGGTCCGAGGAGGTGGGTCACCATCACCTTCATGTGGGCAATTAGTTTTAGCAATGTATGGGTGCCCAAATCCCATGAACAAATTTAAAAAAAACACTGGGAGCATCCTTTTCTCTTGTGAAGACAGATGCTAAAAAATCATTTGGAATCTTAGCCAAGCCTTCTCCCTGCATAGGTCACCCTTTGACTTCTTAAAGGTCATCTACTTTGAGCCTAAAAAGGATAGACCAGATTTTTTTTTCTAAATGGTGAAAAGGTGGAACTTAAGCAATAAATTATTAAAATGTCATGGGAATGTACAAAAATGTTCAAGAAGGCTAATGGAATGCTAGCCCATATATCTAGAGGGCTGGAACAGGGGCTGTTTAGCACAGGGCTAAAGAGCTGGCTTTGAAAGCAGACCAAGGCAACCCAGCAGCATGGTTCAATTCCCGTACCAGCCTCCCCGAACAGGTGCCGGAATGTGGCGACTAGGGGCTTTTCACAGTAACTTCATTTGAAGCCTACTTGTGACAATAAGCAATTTTCATTTCATTTCAGGAACAGGAATAGGTCATTCAGACTCTCACACTTGCTTCGGCATTCAGCTCGATCTTGGCTGATTGCCTACCTCCGTGCCATTTTCCTGCACTATCCTCGTATCCTTTGATGTCATTCGTATCTACGAATGGATCCATATCTTTAACATACCCAATGATTGAGCTTCCTTATCCTCCTGGAGTAGAGAATTCAAACTATTCACTACCTCCTGAGTGGAGAAATTCCTTCACATCTCAGTCCTAACTAGCTTGCTCCTTAGTGTGAGCTGGGCCCCGAACCCTCTCTTAACAGCCAGGGGAAATTTCCTTCCTGCATCAATCCTGTCCGACCCCTTAAGTATGTTTCAATGAAATCACCTTTCATCCTTCTTAACTCTAGAGTTTACAGGCACAGTCTCCTCAATCTCTCCTCATCCAACAATCCCAACATTCCAAGAACAAGTCTGGTGAACCTCTGCTGCACCCCCTCTATGGACAGTATATCCTTCCACACGTAGAGTCATAGATGTTTACAGCATGGAAACAAGCCCTTTGGCCCAGCTTGTCCATGCCGCCCAGTTTCTATCACAAGGCAGTCTCACTTACCCACATTTGGCCCATATCCCTCTATACCCACCCTGCCAATGTAACTGCCTGTTTTTCGAAAGGACAAAACGGTACCCGCCTCTACCACTGCCTCTGGCAGCCCGTTCCAGTAGCTCACCACCGTCTGTGTGAAGAAATTTCCACTCTGGTCTCTTTTGTATCTCTCCCCTCTCATCTTAAACCTATGCCCTCTAGTTCTAGACTCCTCTACCTTTGGGAAAAGATGGTGACTATCTACCTTATCGATGCTCCTCATTATTTTATAGACCTCTATAAGATCATCCCTAAGCCTCCTACGCTCCAGGGAAAAAAATCCCAGGGGTTATGTGAAAGCTATACAAAGCCCTTGTCAGACCACACCTCCTCCACTCTGGTTAGTTCACACCTCAGGAGGAATATATTGGCCTTGTACAGAGTGCGTCACAGAATTGCCAGAATGATATCTGGACTGCAAGAGTTAAATTACAAAGTGTCATTCCACAAATCAGGGGTATATACCCTGGCGTCTAGGAGATTAAGGGATGATTATTTCCAAGTTTTCAAGCCATGATAGGGAAGAGATCGGAGAGAGAAGCTATTCTTGCTGGTTGTGGAATCTAGGGCTCAGGGACATGGTCTAAAATTAGAGGCAGATATTTTAGGAGTAAAGTTAGGAAACGGTTCAAAATGTAAAGGATGAGAGAAGTTTGGAACTTTTTAGCAGTTGATTGTGGGTCAATTATTAATTTTATATCTGATTAATAGATTTTTGTTCAAAGGTATTCAGGATTATGGTCATAGATCAGTCAAGATCTCATTTAATGGCAGAAGAGGCTCGAGGAGTTCAGTGGCTTATGGCTCCATCCTTTCCTTTAACCACCCTTTTAATTCCTGTAGTTATTAAAGATTTTGGTGTTGCTATTTACATGAATCTATTCTCATACTCTCTCCTTGTCCCTCATTTCTATTAAGATTGTCTCATTGCTTATGTTCATGTTTAATTCACTACATTATTGCCCTTACAATTGTCAGAAGCCTCCTTTCCTGTCTCATTTTAACCCCCATATCTTTTGTCACCCAGGGGCCTCGAGCATTGGATGCCATTCCTTGCCCCACACAGAAATGCATCCATTTTATAAATGAAACATCTTGCTTTGAATTTTTCCCATTGTTCTCTCCTCACTTTCCAAGGCCCCAAAACACTCCTTCCAGGCAAAACAGCAATTTATCACACTTCTTTCAATTCAGTGCACTGTATTTGCTGATTGTAATGTGGTTTGCTCAACACTTTGCAGAACTCTTTCTGGTGTTTGCCGTTTTAATTCTCTACCTAGCTCTCACAGTGGGCGCGATTCTCCACTCCCACGCCGGTTGGGAGAATCGCCTGGGCCGCCAAAATATCCGGGGACGCCGGTCCGACGCCCTCCCGTGATTCTCCCAAGCGGCGGGAACGGCCAGGTCGAGTTTCGCGGGCCGCAGGCCGGAGAATCGCCGGAGACACCCAAAATGGCGATTCTCTGGCACCCCCGCTATTCTGAGGCCCGGCCAAAACGGCGGGATCCCCCGGCGCCGTCCACACCTGGTCGCTGCAGTCGTGGGTGGTGCGTGAACGCTGGGGGGGGCAGCCTGTGGGGGGGATCCTGCACCGGGCTTCACCTGGAATGTGGGCTGGCCCGCGATCGGTGCCCACCGATCATCGGGCCGTCCTCTCTGAAGGAGGACCTCCTTCCTTCCAGGGCCCCGCAAGATCCGTCCATCTTCTTGCAGGGCGGACTTAGAGAAGACGGCAACTACGCATGCGCGGGTTGGCGCCGGCCAACCCGCGCATGCGCGGATGACGTCCGTTATGCGGCGCCGTCCGCGTCATCTATGCGGCGCCGCTTTTACGCGGGCGTCAAGGCCTGGCATGTGTAGATGACGCGGCCCCGATACTAGTCCATTGTCAGGGCCTGAATCGGTCGAGACCGGGGCCGATCCGCGCCTTCGTGAACCTCGACGGCGCGGCCACTTCGGTGTGGGAGTGGAGAGTCCCACCCAGTGGCCTTGGCCTCCTGCAGTGTATCAATGAAGCTCAATACAAGTTTGAGAAACAGCACCTCATCTTTCAACAATTTCAGACCGGAATCTCTGGCCCATTGTTTTTTTTTCCTTTACATGTTTCAGCTGTAATCTAGTTTGTCTCCTATTTTAGTTTTCGGATGGCAACTGTTCATCATGCTGCCTTTCACACCTGCTCTGGATGCACTTTTGATTTCTTTTCTTGTCCGATCCCTACTCCCTCAGATGCTGCCCCACCACCTTTTTTGTCATTTAATGTCTCCCACCTTCTGCGCTATCACGGACATCCCCTTGTGTTCTTTGTCCACTGTCCCCCATTTGACCTACTTAAAATCTATCTATGACATTTCTAACTTTTCTTAATTTTGATGAAAAACCATTGACCTGAAATGTTAATTGAGTATATTCAAATTTGAAATCTATAGATTTTCGATGTCAATGCAAATTGAGGGATTTGGAAATTAGTTTGGAAGATGGAGTGGAGGTTAAAAATCAGCCATGCCCTTACTTGTTGGTGGGGCAAGTACAAAGGGTGTTTGGTCTACTCCTGCTCATATTTCAGTTCCCCGGTTTTAAAGTATTTTCAGCAAGGATATTTGTCCCAGTTCTGTAGAGGTGCAATCCATCTATCTTAAACAAGTCAATCCTGCCTCATAACTGCTCCAAAGCCCTCCCACTATTTCTTCAGCCACACGGTAACTTATACTATCTTTCCAAGCTTAGCCTACTATTCCTAAACTCACTCACATGTAACACGGATGTAGTTCAGGGATTGCTCACTTTGAAGTCCTTCTTTTTAACTCCCTTCCTAGTTCCTGAAACTCTTGACTGCAGGCCCTCAAGCCCTTTCCTTCTTTTGGTTCCCACATAGATCACTACTACTGGCTGCTCTCCTTCCCTCTTTGAAATGCTCTCCATTATCCTGAACCCAGGAAGCAACAAACCATGTGTAACTCATGTTGGTGATTGCATGAAAGCCTGTCCATCTTCTTGTTGAGTTTTTATGTCCTTTGCACTGGCCACTTCGCTGCACCACTCCCCCCCCCCCCCCCCCCCACACCCCGGTGTAGCCATGTGCCCTAAAATGCAGCTCTAGACTGCAGTTTCCCCAAGGTATGGTCACCCTCTATGGTATTGTGTTGAAAGCCTGTTTGACTGTGCCGCACTCGTGATTCTTGCACTGCCAGCTTCTTTCTTCCGCATCAGGCAGCCACTCACTTGCTATCCTCCAGGACTCCTGCAGCTGCAGGGCGACCATCTCCCTGAACATGAGTAGCAGGAAATTCTCAGCCTCCTACTCGACTTGCAGTAACTCTATCACTCCGCAAGCTCAGCCCACAGGCGTGCGGCATTATGTGCTTATCTCGAACACATGATGCGTTCCCACACAATACAGGAATTGCAGGCTACAGGTCTCAGTTGTCCTGTCATTTTGATTTGAAAAATCTTTTTAGATCTATTGCAGGCATGCCTGCCCATGTGCTGTGTATATTTATTGGCCCTATTTGTTTTCAACATTTGACACCTTCTTCCTCCTCTACATCAAATTCCTGTTGCCACTTCGTATTGCAGATACTTCCACCTCTTTAGTAATCTATTAAGTTATCTATTAACCAATTAAAAGATCTCCTATAAATGGCTTCAACAATAGAAGGTTGGCTGAATTAAAACAAATGAAAGCCAACAAGAAGGCCGAGAGGACGATTGGTAGGGTATTTGATAGAGGTCTGTACAGAGTATATAGGGAGAAACTGTTTCTATCCGTGAAAAGATCGAGAACGAGAGGGCACAGATTTAGTCATGGGCAAAAGAAACAAAAGCTACATAAGAGTAAAAACTTTCATGGAGTGAGTGGTTAAGGTCTAAAAATGCACTGCTGGAGTGAGGTGGAGGCAGGTTCATTCAAGGCAAGAAAGAATGTGCAGGGTTCTGGAGAGAAAGCAGGAGAATGGCACTAAATTAATTGTTCATTCGGAGAGCTGGTGCAGAAGTGACAGGCCGAATGGCCTACCTTTGCAGTGTTACTGTGGCTCTGTAAAGGTTTGATTACAGCTCAACTTTTGCTAGAACCTTGAGTCCACCTTTAACACGGGGTCATGTGCAACATTTCAACTTTCAAACAGTTTATTTATAGCCTATTGCACTTAGGATATTTGAAAGTGCTGGATTGCAGTTATTCCGACATTTCTACTGGTTGCTTGCAGACAGATTCAACTATCACGAATGTCTTTCATGGAAAACAGCTTCCTAAGATGCCAAGAGACCTCGTGAGCAATCCATTCAGCCAATGGACTTAGTATTTCACTCATCCAGGTTAACAACCCTGGTGACAGCATCTGTTCATTTCCTGCTTTCTGCTGCCCTCGCCAGATGCTTTAGGGAAGTTCACCTTTAAAAACAGCGAGGTCAGAGGTCACTACATCGAGATACCTAATAATGAAAGCTATCACATCTACTTGTACCCCCAATGATTCTTCCTACAATGGTTTCTTTTTGTCAGCCCTACCTTGGGGTTTGCCCTATCTGACGATACCAATTCAGATGAAGGGTTACATCCAAAACCTGCTGAATGGCCTACAAACTTTCACTTTGGAGCAACACGAGGAACTCATTATCTTCAACTATTCTGGCAAAGGGGTATAGAAATTTGAACAATACACTACCTACAAGAACAATCCTTGTTGAATTAAGACATTGTCAGATGCACATTTATATAGCACCTATAATGTAATAAAACATTTGAAGGTGCTTAACGGAGCAAAATCAAAGACACTGAGCCGGAGTGGGAAATGTTGGAACATTAGGGGAGAAAAGTACTTTTGAAAGTATGCACAGTGACTGCAGCAACACAGGAAAATGTACAACAATGTGAGGGTGTGGTACTGACAAGAGTGAAAGACTTGCTCTAAAGCAGCAAACTGAAAAAACACATGTTCACGAATGATACATGTGAAACCCAAGTCCAGGAATAATGCCTTTACTGATGGTTTGCTCTGTTGGCCAACTTATCATCCAGAGAAACAAATCACAGTTTGGGAAATGACTAAGGCAAACCTCCAATAGTTTCCTCCCAGTCTAAAGATGAGCAGGTTAGGTGGATTGGCCATGCTAAATTGTCCTTAGTGTCCAAAAAGGTTACTGGGCTACGGGGATAAGGTAGAGGCGTGGGCTTAAGTAGGGTGCTCTTTCTAAGGGCCGGTGCAGACTCGAGGGGCCGAATGGTTTCCTTCTGCACTGTAAATTCTATGATATCAGGTACCACCTCTGCAGATTATATTCCCAATGCAGGGCCCGGGATGACCGGACCCCGGGCTTTAACTGTGAAGAGCCCCATCATCAGCACCGAGAGGGAGGGAGGCATGACCCCCATCTCGCAGAGGCCGAGGAGTTGGGAGGTCTATTTGGCTCTTTTGATCCACTGAACGGAAAGGTGCCGCGGACAGTAAGAACCTCCCGTTAGCAAAGAGCAGCGAGTTGATTCTCCGGGTAACATTTACAGCCAGGCACCACTGCCAATGTCTGGGTGCATCGCCATCACCCCCCACCCCCGTCCAGATATTAGCTCCAGAAAAACACACCCTCCTGAGCGATCGCTGCAACGATCGTTAAAAACGTCCCCCTCCGCCCCCCGTGTCCCCCTCCCTCCTCCTCCCCCCTGTCCTCCTCCCTCCCGTGTCCCCCTCCGCCCCGTGTCCCCCACCCCCCCGTGTCCCCCTCCCTCCTCCCACCTCCCCCCCGTGTCCCCCTCCCACCTCCTCCTCCCCCCCGTGTCCCCCTCCCACCTCCTCCCCCCCGTGTCCCCCTCCTCCTCCCATGTCCCCCTCCACCCGTGTCCCCCTCCCACCTCCTCCCCCCGTGTCCCCCTCCCACCTCCTCCCCCCCCCGTGTCCCCCTCCCACCTCCTCTCCCCCCCGTGTCCCCCTCCCACCTCCTCCCCCCCCCGTGTCCCCCTCCCACCTCCTCCCCCCCCCCGTGTCCCCCTCCCACCTCCTCCCCCCCCGTGTCCCCCTCCCACCCCCGTGTCCCCCTCCTCCCCCCCCCGTGTCCCCCTCCCACCTCCTCTCCCCCCTGTGTCCCCCTCCCACCTCCTCTCCCCCCCCGTGTCCCCCTCCCACCTCCTCTCCCCCCCCGTGTCCCCCTCCCACCTCCTCTCCCCCCCCGTGTTCCCCTCCCTCCTCCCCCCCCCCGTGTTCCCCTCCCTCCTCCCCCCCCCGTGTTCCCCTCCCTCCTCCTCCCCCCCGTGTCCCCCTCCTCCCCCCGTGTTCCCCTCCCTCCTCCTCCCCCCGTGTCCCCCTCCCTCCTCCTCCCCCCGTGTCCCCCTCCTCCCCCCCCCCCCCCCCTCCGTGTCCCCCTCCTCCCTCCCCCCCCCCCCCCTCCGTGTCCCCCTCCTCCCTCCCCCCCCCCTCCGTGTTAGAAACTTCGGTTCAGAAAGTCAAATCTGTCGGTGCTGAGTAAACAAAAGCTGCCGGAGCGCGAGTGGGCGCGGCGCAGGCGCACTTGGTGTTTCCGGGACAGGGGGCGGGTTCTGTCCCGGGGGTGGGCGGGGCCAATGTTTCCGTTGCTGTTTCCGTTCTTACGCCGAAAATTAGTGCGAGTGGAGCGGGCGCGGCTCGGTGTCAGGAGGCGGGCCGGCCTCGCCCTCGGGCCCGGAGTGGAGCCGCCAGCCCGCCCGGGGGGCTGGCCGCTCGGACCAGCCACTGCCGCTGTCCCGGGGCCGCTGCGCCCGGGATTTTCCTGATGTTACGCCTCTGTTGCACCCTGGGAAAAGTCCCCGGCCTCACGTGACCCCTGGCGGAAGTGAGGCAATGGGGCAGCTTTGAGGATTCCCTCCTCCCCCCTCTTCACAAACATTGCTGCTTTCTGGCTCCACCAGGGGCAAATCCCCAAGCCCAGCCCTCCACAGGCTCTGCCCACTGAGACCCTCACCCCTCCTTCTGGTGCTGCAGTCTCCCATCCCCAACCTTCCCCACATCCTGACATTGTACAGCCCACCCCCACCATTCCCCCTTCCCCACCTCCCCATCCCATCCCATCCCAGCTGGACACCAAACCACTGGGGGACGGTATGGCCTTCCCCATGGGCATTCCTCTCTATACCATCATCGTGGAAGACGAGGAGGAGGAGGAGCAGCAGCGCATGGAGGCGAAGAGAATAAGGCAGCATGGCAAAAGGCACCACCCAACAAGGTACTACCCTCCTCAGCGTATCTATAGGCAGCGCAGGTCCTTTGAAGACCTCTCAGAGGATCTCTGCGTTCGAAGGGTGCGATTGTCCAAGGGCGCCATTGCACATTTGTGCGAGCTCCTCCGTGAAGATCTTCAGCCACACTCCACTGCCAGGACCGCCTTGTCTGTTGAAATGAAAGTGACCACTGCTCTGAATTTCTTTGGCACTGGATCCTTTCAAGGTGCTACGGGGAACATGTGCAATATCAGCCAAGGAGCGGTGAGGGCCGCCATTCAACAGGTCACAGACGTGCTCTTCAACAGAGCTCCAGGATTCATCAACTTTGGCATCACGCCCAGGCAGCAGAGGGAAAGAGCAAAGCAGTTCTGTTACATTGCGGGTTTCCCCAAGGTTCAGGGTGCCATAGGTGGCACCCATGTGGCTCTGAAGGCACCAGCAGAACAACCACTTATATTTGTGAACAGGAAGGGGTTTCACTCACTAAATGTTCAGATTGTCTGCGATGCCCACCAGCAGATCCTGTATGTAAATGCCAAGCATGCGGGCAGCTGTCATGACGCTGTCATTGTACAGCACTCAACACTCCCAGACCTCTTCCATGAGGATAATCATGTACAAGGCTGGCTCCTCGGAGACCAGGCGTATGCATTGCAGACGTGGCTAATGCCCCCACTGAACCAACCAAAAATGCAAGCGGAGGATGCATACAATAAAGCTCAGGCAGCAACGCGAAACGTGGTGGAGAGGACCATAAGACTGTTAAAAAGCAGGTTTCGCTGCCTGGACAGATCCAGTGGAGCTCTGCAGTACACCCCCCAAAGGGTGGCGAGGATCGTCATAGCATGCTGCGTTCTGCACAATTTTGCACTGCAGGAAGGCCACCTATTCAACATAGACGACGAGGAGCCACTGCTCCCCGAGGAACGAGAATTGCAGGCCCCAGCGTTTGAGGAGGATGAACAATTGGATGATTCATCCTTGATTGCTGCAAAGGCCATCCAAAATCAGATTGTGCAGGAGGAGTTCAACCATTGATGATGTAGCATTTAACTCCTTCTGTGCCAAATACCAAGAAAGTGATCTTCCTGGAAACCACTACCAACCTTAGTATGTGACTGCTGAGCAATCCTCAATGCCCAAACAGCACTGTGACAATATTTATCAGCGGCGTATAAATGTTCACGCCAGCTGAATGTTCCTGTCCCTGAATAACTTTAATGTTCATGAGTAACCGAGCACAAAATCAGTGCAGATTGTACAGTAATAAAAGCAGATTTTAGAGCTGAAGCAAACGAACGTCATACTCCTTATTTACATCCTGATTCATCGCGATGAGGTGTCACTTCCGATATCACTCCTAAGTTACTACCTTTGTGCACCACCTGAGGGCCAGGCTGGCAGGTGATGGGTGGCACCACATGCTGTACAGGAGGACTAAGGTGGCTCTCTACCCATGGCGGCCGGGTCTCAGTGAGGAGCTGCACGCAGTTGGCTATTTCTCTGGAGGGAGCTCCTGGGCAGCCTGGTCTTGCCTGCCAACACCTGCAGGCATCGAGCTGTATGGAGGACTGGCACATGCCGCTGTCTTGAGAGATGGCAGTACCAGGCAGGCGGATTTCAGTCATCTAACGGAGCTTAAACTGCGCTTTTAGAACACAATTAGGCCAGAGCTTACGCCACCTCATATGCAGGTGATTTACCCAGGAAATCTGCGTGAGACATCCCAGTCTAGACAATGGGATAACTTGCTAACGTAGCTGACATGAGAATTTCAGTGTTGATAGCATTACTTTCGGTAATTGGGTAGTTTGTAAGTTGTCCTTTCAACAACATTAGCAAATGTAGGTTCAGTGCTTACACAATGAAAGCAAAACTTTTAGAAACTCATAATGCTAACTGTTTTGCAACAGTAATGGAAGCTCCCTCATTTGTCGGCCGGAGTGTTCTGTGATAAATCTCAAATTGGCGTAAGGGTGCACTGGTGTTTGCAGTGAATGTTTCTTCTACTATTTGACTTTGTGCATTACATAACTTGAAATTGCGAATGGACAGAACAGAAAAATACTGTTCAGAGTAACCACTAATTTTAACTTATTTTTAATGGTTGTATGTTCTAACTTCATATAAAATAGAATATTTAAGTGTTACCACGCTGATGGATCAAAATGGTCTTCAAGAAAAATGCTCCAGTGTTACACAGTGGCAAGGAAGCTCATATCTGAGTAGACACTTGCTATATAGTTTGCAAATACAGTTGAATGTGCATCCCACATGCCAGGTCTGTGTAGCCCCATTGAAGGTGCCTGGTGAAGTGGGAAATTTCTAAATCTACTCTGCTGCATCGTGAATCTTGACTCATGGTACCGCTCTCATTTTTGAGTCAGGAGTCATGGTTCAGAGCCCACTACTGAGACTGAAAGAGTATAATCTCGGCTGACGCTTCAGGGCAAAAATGAGGCAGTGGTGCACTGGTGAAGGTCTATCTTTTGGATGAAATGTCAAAGCTTGGCCCTGTCAGTCCACTCAGTGCACATAACAGTGGCGTTATTTAAAGAATAGCTGGTGAATTGTCTTGATCAACATTCACCCCTCAGCCAACACCCATTAAAGCTGATTATCTGCTCTTTTATTGTTTTCTCTGCATAAAATGGCTGTGTTAACTTACATTGCAACAGTGACTAAGCTTCAAATGCACTGCGCCTCTGGTAGTAAGTGCTTCAGGAAGTCCTTATGGTGTAATTTTTGCTATATTATTACAAGTCCTTTTGCACATACTGGCATTAGAATGGGTTCTTTTGGTGATCGTTTCCCGAACGCATTCAACAGCATTAAAGCACAAGGCCGTCCCATATTTCCCAGTGGTGTTTTCCTGACTGGATTGTGTTTGGAGCTATTCTAGTGAAATGCCCATATCTATCAACCTGAACAAACAACATCAGAACAGGAATATTATAGAAAACATAGAAAAAAGGGGAGGGATAACTTAAAAAGGCATTTACAAAACTGAGATGAAAACAGAAACTGTTGGAAGTGCATGTCAGATTCTGAAAGAGAAATCGAGGTGAACTCTTTACCAGAACACACTTTTCAATAGGTTCATTGACTTACTTTGCATTTCTGCCATTTTCTGTTTTTTATTTATCACTTTTTACACCGATTATATTAGTTTCTGCACCCTAACATTGAATGTTGTATGACATTTATAAACAATCACCTAATCGGGGGTTTCCTCCGGGTGCTCCGGTTTCCTACCACAGTCCAAAGACGTGCAGGTTAGGTGGATTGGCCATGCTAAATTGCCCTTAGTGTCCAAAAAGGTTAGGAGGGGTTATTAGGTTACGGGGATAGGGTGAAAGTGAGGGCTTAAGTGGGTCGGTGCAGACTCGATGGGCCGAATGGCCTCCTGCACTGCATATCCTATGTTCTCTCTGCTGATTTGTCAGAATTACTGAAGTGATCTGATAAGAAATACAAACAGGAGTAGGGTTCGAGTCTGCTCTACTGTTCAGGAAGATCGTGGTTAATCTTTGGTCTCAGCTCCACCTCCCCCATCTCATCCATCATATGCTGCAACTCCCTTATAATCTAAAAATCTATTGAACTCAGCCCTGAATATAGAACATAGAACAATACAGCGCAGTACAGGCCCTTCGGCCCACGATGTTGCACCGAAACAAAAGCCATCTAACCTACACTATGCCATTATCATCCATATGTTTATCCAATAATACTCACTGGGTTTACATTCACAGCTATTTGCGACCTCACCAGAACTCTGTACAACTGCAGCCAGAATTCTCACTTTTATACTCCTAACCCCATGCAATAAATACCAACAATCATTTACCTTCCTAATTACTTGCTGCACCTAGATGTTAACTTTCTGTTTTTCATGTGTAAGGACATCAAAATCCCTCTGACCACCAACATTTAATAGCATCTCATTATTTAAAAATTATTATATTCTTCTCTTATCAAAGTGATAACCTCACATTTCTCCATATCATACTCCCATCAGCCACCATGTTGCCTTTCCACTTAACCTATCTATCCCTCCACAGCCTGTCCTCCTCACAGCTCACTATCCCACCCAGCTTTGTATTGTCAGCTGTCCTTTTATCTAAGCCATTATATAGATTGCAATTAGACAAGACCTCAGCACCGATCCTTGCCGTAGGTCAGCAGTTTCCTCTCATAAAACCATATTGACTTTGATCAGATTATGATTCTCTAAGTACAAGATTTTCTTAATAATACATTCAAGTATTTTCCTGATGGCTGATGTCATGCTAACTGGTCTGTGGTTCTCTGTTCTCTGTCTCCCTCCTTTCTCAAATAGCAGTGTGACATTTGCTAACTTCCAACCTGCTGGGACCGTTCTAGAATCTGGGGAATTTTGGAAAATCATAACCGACGTGTCCATTATCTCTTCAGCTATCTCTTAAAACCCTCGATATAGACCATTAGGTCCCAAGGATATGTTGTATTTTTAATCCCCTAAGCTTCTCCAATATGTTTTCTCTGCTAATATCAAATACCTTAAGTTTTCACTCTTATTAGTCCCTTGATTCCCTATTTTTAGCGTGTAATTTACGCTTCCTACACCTATTTGTTTAATGTTTCTGCTTTCCTTCATTACATGACAGATGACTCCTATCTCTGCCTCTAAAGGATTGCCATTTACTTTAACTACTTCCTTCCTTTATATAAATTGTAAAAGCTCGTGCAATCTGCTTTTGTATTCCTGGCTAATTTACTCACATTCTATCTTTTCCTCCTTTTTAATTAACTTTTTGGGAATGCTTTCCCAGTTTATAAAGCACTCCCAATCAGCTTACTGCCATTCTTCGCAACATTATAAGCCCCTTACTTCAGTCTAATATCCTTTGTTTCCTTAGAAGCCATGGACGATCTAGTGTATTTTTGATTTTCAGTGAAATGTATTTTTTGTTTTGAATTGATTCTTTAAATGCTTTTGTGTTTGGAACTAGAGTATGGCACTTTCAAACTTACTTTGGAATTCTAATAACCTTTTACCCAGTGATCTTTTGCTGAGATTACTAGTTCAACCTGCCTTGTTTCAGAATACTACATCAAAAATAGCTTTATCCCTACTTGGTTCCACGACATATTGTTTCAGGAAGCTGTTACAAAAGCATTCCACAAACCCATCTTCTAGATCACATTTGTCCATTTAATTGGTTCAATCTTGGTGGAGATTAAAGACCAACACAATTACTGCATTGTCTTGGTTACAAACTTTTGTTTCTTGCTTTTTACTCTGTCCAATACTATAATCACTCTTAAGGGGGGGACTTCCGGTGACGGCCAGTGAGTCAATGGTCAGATATTTAGTGGCTCCCGCCTGAGGTGGATTTTATCGGTCCTTCCCCGCCCGAATCGTGTGGTATTGAATGGCAGAAGGTGCATGAGCACTGAGGGAATGTAAAACTCCTCTGGTGGGACTGGTTTAAGGCTCATTGGACAAGAAATGCAATGAGAAAGAAACAGCAACTTGAGCAAGAACTTTTTTGCGGTGCGACACAGGAGAAGATGGCGGAGAGCGGGGGGGGGGGGGGGGGCGGGTACAGTGCTGCCGCCCATGGTCTACGGATCAGCTGGTGGAATTCTTCGACAGCAAGTTCCAGCAGCAGAGGATGGAGGACTTGGCTAAAGTGGTGGAGCCGCTTAGGGCGACGATCAAGCAAGTGGTCTGACGATCCAAAAGGTGGAAGAGTCGGTGGGGGAGCATGAGGATCGGTTGACCTCGCTGGAAGATGTAACCATCTGGGATGGCCACTTAGAAAGGGAAATATGACCACTTGCAAAGAATCACGGGAAATATGGCCAATGCAGGATCCAGACGAACTCAGAGCTGAAGTGCATATTTGCCACTAGATAACCAGACACGATCAAAACCCCCAGCCAATTTGCATTCTAATGGCCCATTTCCCCAGAACAAAAGACTTGTACTCAGGTATCAGATACAGATACAGACTCATCGGCACCATCCCTTCACCCAGGAAGCCCAAACAGCCAAGATCAATGACTGCTCAGGACACGCCCAGCCATCAAGACACCCGCCCCTTTATTGGCTAAAATCGAAGGCAGTAATTAAGCCTGCTGAATTATTGGGTCCACAGCTAAGGACTGCCCCAAAGTGGGCAAAATCCCAGAGGGATAAAAAGAGACACTGCCATGTGTTCAGTCTCTCTTGGCCCCACTTATGCCTAAAACCAATTGCAGCATCACGACCAGAATCACGTTCAAGACCAACGATCGCAACCAGATGGATGAGCCCAGCAGAAACGAAATCACTTCTTCAGACCCAGCCACGCAAGATCCGAACCAAAGGCCCTGTTCCTCTGCATAAAGCCGGGTGCCTGAAGTTAAGTACAGGTTGTTGTAGTGTTAGGTGTAATTTAGCTTGTAGTGTTTTATGTTGCATGTCAAAGTAATTCTTGTCTGTAAATAAACTATCATTGAACTTGAACTAACTAACTGGTTGTTTGGTCTTTGATTGATATCCGGTAAAACCTTGTGGTGGTATCATTTGATACCTGGCGACTAAAGAGCATCAGTATTAATTGGCGACATTACTCCGGTGCCGATTGACAACATTATTGGTGATGCTGTTGGGATAGTATTCACCCATTAAAAAGAGCAACATTATTGGCGACATCTGACGGGACTCGACCTAGAAGTGATTTTGTCACTCCGAGAGAACCCACAAAACTTTGCATTAGAAATCCAATTGAGGAAAAGTGAAAGAAACCACAAGTGTAAGGCCCGTATCGATCAAATCACCAAGATTCGGAAGTGTGTATTAACTTGCATGCGTACTAACAGGGATATAAGGTAACCTCGTTAGATTTTGTTGCGTAAAACTATCTGGAGTATTGTGAACCGGAAAATAGCTTAGGCCATACCCGCTGTTCGAATTGCCGCCTTATTCCCCCGTCCCAAATTTACGGTGGAGAAACAGAGATTACGGTAGGAAAAGAGATACTAGTAGCAATGGCAGCAAAGGCAATGGAACGCCTAATGAACCCGCAGGAACCCGAGGTCGCAGCGACCAGTAGAGCAGAGCAGTGCCCCATATGGGAAGAGGAATTACGGAAGTATTTGAAAGGAAAGGATGGCCCCTTTGGTCCGAGTTTTGTTCAAATGAAGAGTCAGGTCCAGGAAGCATAGGACAAACTTGGTGGGACAACCTAACCGAGGTATATAAAAAGAACGCAGGGAAAGATCGCAAGCCGATGGCAATCGTGTCCTATCTGGCACAATTGCGAGGCACAGAGGAGGACAGCTAATTGAGAAAGAAGAGGAGAATGAGGGAAACTTTAGTGAATGGGAGAAAATTAATGAGCAACTCCGGGAACAGTTGGCAGCTAAAGACAAGGAGATGACTGATGTAAAACGGGCACACCAATCTTGTTTAGTTCACCTTAGCAGCTTTCAGACCCAGTACGATAAGGCCTACCAAGATACACAGCGCGCAGTCTTGTTACAAGAGACAGAACAGCAGGTAAAACAGCTAAAGAAACAATGCACAGATTTGAAGGCCGCTTTACGAGCACTCCATAGTTTCACAACGGAACAAAGACAGAGTTCAGTAGACCATGCCAAATGTAGGCAACAAATATCAAGGTTACAGTCACTGCTTTCAGTGCAAAGCGGATTCAGAGACACCTTTGGACTAAATTTAGATCAGGAGAATGGCTCCAGTTGGCAAGAACTAAATGAAACCGCCCTTAGATATGTGGAGGATACAGAAAATCAGAATAGAGCCCCCCAGGCCCCAAAAAGGAAAGCACCCACACCACCGACTGCACAGGCAGCACACACCCCCATGAATCCAGTCACCACACAGCGCACGTCACAGGATCGTGAGGAGCCCAATTTTGTTTACACCACCCCACTAACCATCATTCAACTGAAAGATGTGTGTGACAAAATAGAACCATTCCAACCCATAGCAGACGCGCATAATTTCTTTGAGAGAGTACGACAGCAAACGGTTATGTACGGTCTAGACGAAAGGGAGGAAGTTAAACTTATAGTCATGAGCCTTGACCCGTCTGTTAGCTCAGCATTACCAGATCCACAGAATGTAGGAGAAAGAAGCCTCCAGGAGATGAAGGCAGATATTTTAGACGCGATTGGTTACAACAGAGGAGACTCCGTAGAAGGTCTAACCGATGTAGACAAAAGGGAGAGTATCTGACTGCATACGCAGAGCGCCTTTGGATACACTTTAAAGCGGTCTTTGGGGATTTAGATAATGACAACACAACCAACACGTTAGTCTCCCACGCCACAGAAGCAGGTCAAAAAGCCTGTGTGAATTATGACCCCGCAGACGCCACACATAATGAAGTGTGGGTTTTAAAGAGACTCTCCAGAACTTGGGAGCAATCCCTACATAGAAAGGCAGATCAGGAGAAGGCAGAAGCGAATATGAACCCAATCAGGACACATCAGGACCCCGCATGGGTAAATGAGGGCAGAAATGAAGGTCAGCACCCCAGAGCACAGGCACCACGAGGTTGCTATAATTGTGGACACATGGGAATTTACACCCGCGAATGCAGCGCCCCTCCGAACCAGCAACGGAACCAGCAATCGAACGCCCCATCTCGGAACAATGTTTGGCCCATACATAGCATTAGCGCCCGATCAGATAATGCAGCGACCAATAGCACAGATTGACGGTGTTCGGACTCCCCAACTTGGGTCTGCGACACACTCTGGGACAAATCAGGCACACCAGTAGTCACAGGCACAGTCCGGGGACATCCAGTAGAGTTCCTTTGTGACACAGGAGGTTCCTGCACCACTTTAAACTCCTCCACAATGTTTCAGCGCGACAAGTGGCCCACCACAGACACCATCATTCTTCGTGGATTTACAGGACATGTACAGCAGGGATACATTACGGCCCCCGTAGATATTCAAATCGGAAACAATACCAAGCACCCCGTTTTAGTCGACTTGCCCCAAACAGCCAAGCACATTTTAGGAATCGACTTTATGAGCTCACACAACCTTTCCTTTGACCCCGTGAATAAGTGTGTATGGAAACTGGCCAGAGCAGCAAGAGCCCCCGCCACGCTCACAGTAGGAAACTAGGAACACAGAATATGCTCAGTGGGAGATTATTGGTTTGACCCACAAGCGATTACCACAGATAATTAAAACGCGCCCTAGGTACAGCCCCCACTTTGTAGGTACCAGACCCACATTCTCCCTACGCCATAGAAGTAGCGACCACCAACCGAGCTCTCTCTGCAGTACTACTACAGGAAAGACATGACCGTTTAGGACCCGTAGCCTATGCCTCATGAGTTTTGGATCCCGTGGAGCAAGGATTTTCAGCCTGCGAACGGCACTTGCTCGCAGTCTTTTGGGCAGTTCAATATTTTGCATATATCACAGGCCTTAACCCAGTAACGATTTTAACCGAGCACACCCCAACGCAGCTACTGTTAGATGGTAGGTTAAAGGATGGTTCAGTCAGCCAGATCAGAGTAGCTCGCTGGACACTGTTGTTACAAGGAAGGGACATTACAGTTAAACGGACAAAGACCCACACATTTTAGCAGACAACCTTCAGTATGCAGGAACCCCTTATGAGTGCCAGATCATTGCAGCCAAACACCACACAGGACCTTTTATTCCAAAATCGCTGCACCCACGTGTAGGTAGTAAAGCTCAGAATTCCCCGACCACGGATAACTCTTAAAAAATTTATGTAGATGGTTCCTCCACCATTGACAATGCAAAAAGAATAACAGGATGTGGTATTTATGTGGAAGACGCGCAGGGGCGCACATTAGAGGAAATATCTTTAAAATTGCCAGGTCACTTAGGATCGCAGGCAGCCGAATTAGCCGCAATTGCATATGCAGTGCAGCATCCAGATCCTTTCCCAACCCCCGCAGATATATATACGGACAGTTTATATGTCTGTAATAGTTTGACAGAATTCCCACCCCTGTGGAAATCTACAGGATTCATATCCGCTGATAGTAAACCCCTACCCTCAGCCCCATTATTGAAGCAAATTCTTGAGACAGCAAAAGACCGCATATATGGCATAATCAAAGTCAGAAGCCATCAATGTTCCTCCCCACCCGGTAACGTAAAGGTCTTAGCCAAGTCAGGATCACGACACGGTCACTTTTAGCAACCCCCCGAGAGTGAACCGATACACGCAGTCCAGGTTTCACAGACCAATATCGAAGATTTAGCCCAGGTCCAAAAGGCAGACGACACTCTTTTAGACGGAAGCTTCCCAGCCTCCTATGACATATTCAAGGACTCACTGATGGTACAGGACGGAATAGTATTAAGGAATGGAATTTATGTGGTCCCCACCCAGGACAGAAACCAGATCATTTGCCAGTTTCATGACGGACATCAGGGGATAGAAACCACTATTACCCACTTAAGACCTTTGTGCTGGTGGCCCAATTCAAAAGCAGACGTCACGCATATGTTGACAATTGTTTAATCTGCGTACAGAATAATCATGAAAGGAACTCCAGGAAAGGACAATTAAGACACACCCGACCTGTTAATGGACCATGGACGAATTTACAGCTCAATTACATTGGTCTCCTCCCCCACTGCAGAAATGGTTTTAAATATGTGTTGGTAGTGATCGACACCTTCACAAAGTGGGTGGAAGCATTTCCCTCCAGCACAAACACGGTTAAGGCAACAGCCAAGATTTTAATGCAGCAGATATTTACACGCTGGGGACTCCCCGCAGCATTGAATCGGAACAAGGTTCTTATTTTACAGGCAGAGTAATGCAGAATGTCCAAATTATTTTTGGAAGAAAACAAAAGTTCCATATTGCTTACCACCCCTAATCCAGCGGTATTGTGGAACGTATGAATCGGACCCTGAAAGCTACTATTATGAAAATGGTGCAACAGCACAACACCACATGGGTCACAAGTCTCCCATTCGCCCTTATGTTTATTAGGAACACAGTATCAAGTTCCACAGGATTCACCCCCCACACCCTCATGACCGGACGACCCATGAAAGGAACTGAATATTTATTAGGACTTGATTTGGCCAGTCCCACAGTCACCGCCCTCACCCACGAAAAAGCAGTCCAACAAGTCACGGAAAATATTAAAGCAGCTCAGCTCGCTGCAGCTGTCCGACTAGGCGCTAGGAAAAAGCAGAGTAAGGCCTGCTTTGATAAAACAGTCCACCCAGTAGAGTATACAGTCGGTCAGCAAGTGATGGTTTCCCTGTATAATCCTAGTTCGTTCCTCTCCCCTAAATTTGCAGAACCCTTCTCCATTTTGGATAAAGTGAGCCCCTCGGTGTACAAAATAACATACACTAATGGAAAAGCAGCTTGGTTCCATATCAACCAGCTTAACGTTTATGGAACCCAATGCAGCCACTCACACCACGTCTCTCTGGCAATGGCAGACGCGTCCGCTCCACCCATCAACAACCTGGACCAACCCTCCCCCAGCCAGGACAGCACGTCCACGCCCACAGACCCGATCTTGTCCCCGCACACAGGAATGATTTTCCACCATGAACTTGATTCAGACGCTAGTGACAGCACTCCTGAATTAATTGATATTAATGACCACTGGCACAACCGCCCCAACTCCAGTCGCTCCAGCCCCTGGAACCATGACCAGGACATGTTTGGCCCCCTGTATCCCCTTTCACTGCCACAGCCAGAGCCACCGCCACCGCCTGACAATGGAAATTTGCCCTTTGCAGCTGCCGCCCCTAATGACCAAAGATTTCCCCATTGGCACCGCGACAACTCTTGTCAATTAATAAGGAATGATGATGACTTCCGGGTGCGGCGTTGACCAGCTAGGGCGCACGTTTCGGCAGCTCCCGGTGGAACGGACTTTTGGGCTCTTGATAGGAGCCCCAACGGCAATTTTAACGGCAAAAAACACTGTGCTGTAATCCAGAAGGGAATCCCCCCTGGACACGGATGGAAAAAAGAGAGGAAAGTGGCCGGATTGCGGTGGATCCTCTAGAGCAGCGGCCAGGAAGGCAGGCACAAAGCAAGATGGCGTCGGAAGGAGGCAGTTTAATATGGGGCCCTGACCAACAAGAGTTCCTGCGGCGTTGCGTGGAAGAACTCAAAAAGGAGATGAAGAAGGAGCTGTTGGCCCCGATATTACAAGCGATTGAGGGGCTAAAGGAGGAGCAAAAGACCCAGGAACAGGAGCTTCGGGTCGTGAAGGCAAAGGCTGCTGAGAATGAGGACGACATACAGGGCCTGGTGGTGAAAATGGAGATGCACGAGGCACAACACAAAAGGTGTGTGGAAAGGCTGGAGGTGCTGGAGAATAATGTGAGGAGGAAGAATTTAAGGATTCTTGGTCTTCCCGAAGGTGTAGAAGGGGCGGACGTCGGGGCATATGTGAGCACGATGCTGCACTCGTTAATGGGATCGGAGGCCCCGACGGGTCCGCTGGAGGTGGAGGGAGCCTATCGAGTTATGGCGCGAAGACCGAGGGCTGGAGAAATTCCTCGAGCCATAGTGGTGAGATTTCTCCGATATAAGGACAGAGAGATGGTCCTCAGATGGGCAAAGAAAACTCGGAGCAGTAGGTGGGAGAACGCAATGATCCGCGTATATCAACATTGGAGTGCGGAGGTGGCGAGAAGGAGGGCAAGCTTTAATCGGGCCAAGGCGGTGCTGCACAAACGGAAGATTAAATTTGGAATGCTGCAACCGGCAAGACTGTGGGTCACACATCAAGGGAAACACCACTACTTCGAAACGGCAGACGAGGCGTGGACATTTATTGTCGAGGAGAAACTGGAGTGAGCGGGCCATAAAAAGAACGTTTGGGACAAAGTGGGGGGGGTGAATATGTGGGATGAAGGGGGGGAGAAGAGGGAAGAGATGACTTCCCAAGTTGTTAATCCTGCGACCCTGTAACTTTTGTCTCTTCCCCATGTCGTGGGTGAGGGGGGGAGGGAGGATGAGGAGCTGAGGGCGCCGGCCATTGGGGGCGGGGCCAATAGGGAAGCGCGGGCTTTGTTCCCGCGCTATGGTAATCACGGCGGGAACAGGGAAGCAGGAAGGAGGGGGCCTCGCACAGTGTGAGCCGAGGTCACGGGGGGAAGCTGAGGTCGGCCAGAGTTTGCTGACTTCTGGGAGCAACATGGGGGGTGCAATTACGCTAGTTTGGGATCTAGCGGGGGGGGGGGGGGGTTAACTGGGTTGCTGCGGCTGGGGAGAAGGGGGAGCTGGTATGGGGGTGTGCGGTCGGGGCGGGGGGGGCTCCGCTTGGGGGAGATACGACTACGTGGGAACCGGGTGAGGAGCTGGATTGAAAAAGGAGATGGCTAGTCGTCAAGGGGAGGGGGGGGGGGGTAAAGAGCCCCCCAACCCGGTTGATCACGTGGAATGTGAGAGGGCTGAATGGGCCGATTAAGAGGGCACGGGTACTCGCACACCTAAAGAAACTTAAGGCAGATGTGGTTATGCTTCAGGAGACGCATCTGAAGCTGATAGACCAGGTCAGACTACGCAAAGGATGGGTGGGGCAGGTGTTTCATTCGGGGCTAGACGCAAAAAACAGGGGGGTGGCCATACTAGTGGGGAAGCGGGTAATGTTTGAGGCAAAGACTATAGTGGCGGATAGTGGGGGCAGATACGTTATGGTGAGTGGCAAATTGCAAGGGGAGGCGGTGGTATTAGTGAACGTGTATGCCCCGAACTGGGATGATGCCAACTTTATGAGGCGTATGTTAGGACGAATCCCGGACCTAGAAGTGGGGAAGTTGGTAATGGGTGGAGATTTTAATACGGTGCTGGACCCAGGGCTGGACAGATCGAGGTCCAGGACCGGAAGGAGGCCGGCTGCAGCTAGGGTGCTTAAGGACTTACTTTATGGAGCAGATGGGAGGAATAGACCCCTGGAGATTTAGTAGACCTTGGAGTAAGGAGTTTTCGTTTTTCTCCTATGTCCACAAAGTTTATTCACAAATAGACTTTTTTGTTTTGGGAAGGGCACTGATCCCAAAGGTGACGGGGACGGAGTACACGGCTATAGCCATTTCGGATCATGCTCCACATTGGGTGGACCTGGAGATAGGGGAAGAAAAACAACAGCGTCCACCCTGGAGAATGGAAATGGGATTATTGGCAGATGAGGGGGTGTGCTTAAGGGTGAGGGGGTGTATTGAAAGGTACTTGGAACTCAATGATAATGGGGAGGTACAGGTGGGAGTGGTCTGGGAGGCGCTGAAGGCAGTGGTTAGAGGGGAGCTGATATCTATTAGGGCACAGAAAGGAAAGCAGGAGGGTAGGGAAAGGGAGCGGTTGTTGAAAGAACTTCTGAGGGTGGACAGACAATATGCGGAGGCACCGGAGGAGGGACTGTACAGGGAAAGGCAAAGGCTACATGTAGAATTTGACTTGTTGACTTCGGGTAATGCAGAGGCACAATGGAGGAAGGCACAGGGTGTACAGTACGAATACGGGGAGAAGGCGAGCAGGCTGCTGGCCCACCAACTGAGTAAAAGGGGAGCAGCGAGG
This sequence comes from Scyliorhinus torazame, assembly GCF_047496885.1. Taxonomy (NCBI): domain Eukaryota; kingdom Metazoa; phylum Chordata; class Chondrichthyes; order Carcharhiniformes; family Scyliorhinidae; genus Scyliorhinus; species Scyliorhinus torazame. The sequence continues at coordinate 93,800,279 of NC_092716.1, forward strand.
GAGATAGGGGGGGTGAGAGATGAGGAGGGAGAGATGGAGCGGGGGGCGGAGAGAGTGAATGGAGTGTTCAAGGCATTTTACGAAAGATTATATGAAGCTCAGCCCCCGGATGGGAAGGAGAGAATGATGTGCTTTCTGGATCAGCTGGAATTTCCGAAGGTGGAGGAGCAGGAGAGGGTGGGACTGGGAGCACAGATTGAGACGGAGGAAGTGGTGAAGGATTGGGAGCATGCAGGTGGGGAAGGCCCCGGGACCAGACGGATTCCCAGTTGAATTCTATAGGAAATATATGGACTTGCTGGCCCCGCTACTGATGAGAACCTTTAATGAGGCGAGGGAAAGGGGGCAGCTGCCCCCGACTATGTCAGAGGCAACGATATCGCTCCTCCTAAAGAAGGAAAAAGACCCGCTGCAATGCGGGTCCTACAGGCCCATTTCCCTCCTGAATGTGGACGCTAAGATTCTGGCCAAGGTAATGGCAATGAGGATAGAGGATTGTGTCCCGAGGGTGGTTCATGAGGACCAAACTTGGTTTGTGAAGGGGAGACAGCTGAATACAAATATACGGAGGCTGCTAGGGGTAATGATGATGCCCCCACCAGAGGGGGAAGCGGAGATAGTGGTGGCGATGGATGCTGAGAAAGCATTTGATAGAGTGGAGTGGGATTATTTGTGGGAGGTGCTGAGGAGATTTGGTTTTGGGGATGGGTATATCAGGTGGGTACAGTTGCTGTATAGGGCCCCGATGACGAGCGTGGTCACGAATGGATGGTGGTCTTGACTAATTTCGGCTCCATAAAGGGACGAGGCAGGGATGTCCTCTGTCCCCGTTATTGTTTGCACTGGCGATTGAATCCCTGGCCATAGCATTGAGGGGTTCCAGGAAGTGGAGGGGAGTACTCAGGGGGGGGAGAAGAACACCGGGTATCTCTGTATGCGGATGATTTGTTGCTATATGTGGCGGACCCGGCGGAGGGGATGCCAGAGATAATGCGGATACTTGGGGAGTTTGGGGATTTTTCAGGGTATAAACTGAACATGGGGAAAAGTGAGTTGTTTGTGGTGCATCCAGGGGAGCAGAGCAGAGAGATAGAGGATTTACCGTTGAGGAAGGTAACAAGGGACTTCCGGTACTTGGAGATCCAGATAGCCAAGAATTGGGGTACATTACACAGGCTTAATTTAACGCGGTTGGTGGAACAGATGGAGGAGGACTTCAAGAGATGGGACATGGTGTCCCTGTCATTGGCAGGTAGGGTGCAGGCGGTTAAAATGGTGGTCCTCCCGAGATTCCTTTTTATGTATCAGTGCCTCCCGGTGGTGATCACGAAGGCTTTTTTCAAAAGAATCGAGAAGAGTATTATGAGTTTTGTGTGGGCTGGGAAGACCCCGAGAGTGAGGAGGGGATTCTTGCAGCGTAGTAGGGACAGGGGGGGGCTGGCGAGCCTAAGTGAGTACTACTGGGCCGCCAATGTTTCAATGGTGTGTAAGTGGATGGGAGAAGGGGAGGGAGCGGCGTGGAAGAGATTGGAGAGGGCGTCCTGCAGGGGGACTAGCCTACAAGCAATGGTGACGGCACCGTTGCCGTTCTCACCAAAGAAATACACCACAAGCCCGGTGGTGGTGGCTACATTGAAAATTTGGGGGCAGTGGAGACGGCATAGGGGAAGGACGGGAGCTTTGGTGCGGTCCCCGATAAGAAACAATCATAGGTTCGTTCCGGGGAGAATGGATGGGGCATTTGGAGCATGGCAAAGAGCTGGGGTAGTACAACTGAGAGATCTGTTTGTAGATGGGACGTTTGCGAGTCTGGGAGCACTGACGGAAATATATGGGTTGCCCCAAGGGAATGCATTTCGGTACATGCAATTGAGGGCTTTTGCGAGGCAACAGGTGAGGGAATTCCCGCAGCTCCCGACGCAGGAGGTGCAGGATAGAGTGATCTCAGAGACATGGGTGGGGGATGGTAGGGTGTCGGACATATACAGGGAAATGAGGGACAAGGGGGAGATCATGGTAGATGAGCTGAAAGGGAAATGGGAAGAAGAACTGGGGGAGGAGATTGAGGAGGGGCTGTGGGCTGATGCCCTACGTAGGGTAAACTCATCGTCCTCGTGTGCCAGGCTAAGCCTGATACAATTTAAGGTGTTACACAGGGCGCATATGACTGGAGCACGGCTTAGTAAATTTTTGGGGGTAGAGGATAGGTGTGCGAGATGCTCGAGCGGCCCAGCGAATCACACCCACATGTTCTGGTCATGCCCGGCACTACAGGGGTTCTGGGTGGGGGTGGCAAAGGTGCTTTCGAAGGTGGTGGGGGTCCGGGTCGAACCAAGCTGGGGGTTGGCTATATTTGGGGTTGCAGAAGAGCCGGGAGTGCAGGAGGCGAGAGAGGCTGACGTGTTGGCCTTTGCGTCCCTAGTAGCCCGGCGCAGGATATTGTTAATGTGGAAGGAAGCCAAACCCCCGGGTGTGGAGACCTGGATAAACGACATGGCAGGGTTTATAAAGTTAGAACGGATTAAGTTCGTGTTAAGGGGTTCGGCTCAGGGGTTCACCAGGCGGTGGCAACCGTTCGTCGATTACCTCACAGAAAGATAGAGGGAATGGAAAAGAAGTAGACAACAGCAGCAACCCAGGGGGGAAGGGGGGGGGAGGAATCGAATGGACTCTCAGAGATGTTATTGTATATGTATAATATGTATAGGTATTTGTTATAGGTAATTGTACATTGGATTGTTGGATTGTATTTTTGGAGAGTATTTATTTTGGACAAGGCAGTTGCCATTCAGTTTTGTTTTTGTTTATATATTATTTATTTATTTGTTTAAAACTGGCCACTGTTATTTATATTGCTTTATTGTTGTGTAAAAGAAACACTACTACACTATGTTTGGCCAAAAATCTTGAATAAAATATATTTTATAAAAAAGGAATGATGATTCGGATCCCACGACGGCCCACGCGGCCACTGCACGAAAACGCCAGACATGAATTTGGCAACCGGGAGATGGTGATGACTCAGAGTCTGATTCCCGTTACGGTAACCCTTTCGCGACGCTTTTTCATACTGAACCCTGAGGTGTCCAGATGATGAGAAAAAGGAACCGCATGTGATTTACGGTGTCCCATTTCCTGATGGAACCTGCCCGCTTTCTTTCTTTCTTTCCGATCTCACATGGTTTTAATTAATGTTGGCTAGTTAAAAAATTTCTTGATACAGTCATGGTTACTCTTCTGACGCCATTTACTGCCCAATGACCGTTAAAGGAACAAATTGTTGGATCCCATATGTTACAAATTCTTTCTGCTCATTCGGTCACCCAGGCAGTGGAGTAACGGCACCAATCCCCGCCCTGCCGGAGGACCCCCAATGCATCCGGTCAGCCAAGCTCGGGTAGTGGAGCAACGTCACTGATCACTGCCCTACCCCGGGAATCCCACCCATTCTTGCCCTGCCGTGGCTCACACGCACCCCATGTTTCCGTCACTGCGAGTAATTTGGAAAAGTTCTGAACACTCCTTACTGTCTTTGGCAGGTCTTTGTTTCCCCCTTATCTGTTCTTTTTGCGTGCGGTTTAAAGAATGCTCTTTGCAACAGTCTCTGCACTTGACTCTTTACTTTCAGCGACTCTTTGATCGCTACCCCAACTGCTACTTACATGTTTGACACACTTGGTTGTTACACATTTGCTGCTATACGTGAACTACCTCTGGACCCTGGACGGAGAAATTGTCCTCCCACTCACCGCATAGACCACAAGCTGCGGGATTCCTTGCGCTTAAACAGAATTTTTTTTTTCCAAATGTCTTGTCTCTAAAATGGTTATTTCAAATGAAAAATGAGTGAGTTACACGTGGTGACGATGCGAATGGGTAATTGAAGTTAAAGAGAGAAAGACAAACAAAACGAGATGTTAACCAACGATAATAACAGATATTATGCTTGCACCCTCAGGAATATACGAAGAACGAATAACAAAAAGACAAGATGAAGACAGAACTGATGACCCTCATTATGATCATCGCTGGACTCCTACAACTGCGCGCGTTACAAGCTTTTGTACCCTACACCACACCAGCCCCAAACATGACCACATGATACCCCTAGTCCAGGCACCACACCACACATAGAGATACACACTGATACCCCCACATGGTGCGAAAACATTGTAAAATGGTATTCCCTTTCCTATACAGTAGAAGCCCTTTTGGTAATAGCAATACTCTGCAGTGTCGTTCAGACACTCAGACTCCACAAATGGCGAAGGAGAGCCTCCTGCTCCCCGATATATACACTCCGAGCCCCTTTCCTTGGAATCCATCAAACCCCACAAACCTTTTAAACCTTTTTTCCGACAAAATAAAGGTTGTATTTTTCTATGAGTTTAATGACTTAAGTAGAGATGTGATGCTGCTGTTGTTGTTTAAAATTTTGTATTGTACATAAGTTCAGTTTGATATTTGCCAGCAGCATGAGTGTAGCTTAGGTAATGACAGTTAGAGGTTCCCTTGTGTAAATAAGTTAAATGTATGATTAAATGTTTATAGTGGCCCCTTAGAATTTATGAATATGTGCTGTATTAAAAACTTAGGTAAATGCTCCATAAACATAGGACAGAGTACTGTAGAACCTGTCCTTGACCAAGGGTACCCGGCACACTAAAGTCGGATGAGGGATCAATAGTGTGATCCACCACGCTTCGCGTTCAGGATCAAAAGGACGGGATGTAGCCATCTGGGATGGCCACTTACAAAGGGAAATATGGCCACTTGCAAAGAATCCCGGGAAATATGGCCAATGCAGGATCCAGACGAACCCAGAGTTTAAGTGTATATTTGCCACTAGATAACCAGACACGATCGAAACCCCCAGCCAATTTGCATTCTAATGGCCCATTTCCTCAGAACAAAAGACTTGTACTCAGGTATCAGATACAGATGCAGACTCATCGGCGCCATTCCCTTCACCCAGCAAGCCCAAACAGCCAAGGTCAATGACCGCTCAGGACACGCCCGTCATCAAGGCACCCGCCCCTTTATTGGCTAAAATCGAAGGCAGTAATCGAAGCCTGCCAAATTATTGGGTCCAAAGCTAAGGACCGCCCAAAAGAGCGTGAAACCCCCAAAGGATAAAAAGAGACACTGCCATGTGTTCAGCCTCTTTTGGCCCCGGCTTACGCCTAAAACCAATTGCATCACGACCAGAAGCAAGTTCAAGACCAATGATCGCTACCAGACGGATGAGCCCAGCAGAAACGAAATCACTTCTTCAGACCCAGCCACGCTAGATCCGAACAAAGGCCCTGTTCCTCTGCATAAAGCCGGGTGCCTGACGTTAAGTACAGGTTGTTGTAGTGTTAGGTGTAATTTAGCGTGTAGTGTTTTATGTTGCATGTCGAAGTAATTCTTGTGTGTAAATAACTATCATTGAACTTGAACTAACTAACTGGTTGTTTGGTCTTTGATCGATATCCGGTAAAACCTTGTGCTGGTATCATTTGATACCTGGCGACTCTAAAGAGCATCGTTATTAATTGGCGACATTACTCCGGTGCCGATTGGCAACATTATTGGTGACGCTGGTGGGATAGTATTCCACTCATTAAAAAGAGCAACAAAGGGTAGCACGGTGGCACAGTGGGCTAGCACTGCGGCCTCATGGCGGTGAGGTCCCAGGTTCGATCACAGCTCTGGGTCACTGTCCGTGTGGAGTTTGCACATTCTCCCCGTGTTTGAGTGGGTTTCGCCCCCACAACCCAAAAATATACAAGCTAGGTGGATTGGCCACGATAAATTGCCCCTTAATTGGAAAAAATGAATTGGGTACTCTAAATTTAAAAGAAAAAGAGCAACAAAGCGGAGATGGGGTTGGTGATGAGCAGCCAGAAAAGGCTGATGGAGAATCTCGAGAACCAATCTAGGAGGCAAGACCTGCAGAATGTGGGGATGCCTGAAGGCATTGAAGGTGCGCAGGCCGCAAAATCCTGATGGGGGAGGGGGTCTTCAACCATCCTCAACGTGGATCATGCGCACAGGGCATTGAAGAGGCTGCAGGTGGGGAGCCACTGAGGACAATGGTGGTGATGCTGTACTGTTTCCTGTTAAGGAGAAGATCTTGAGGTGGGCAAGGCAGACCAAGAAGTGCACTTGGGAGGAGAGTGAGCTGTGGATATGCCAGGACCGGGGAGCGGAGTTGGTCAAGCGGAGGGCCGGGTACAACCGGATCAATGCCGCCCTCTACAAGAAGGGGGGGAAGTTTGGGGCTTTGTATTCCTGTCCGCTTGTGCGTTATGCACCAGAAGCAAGAGTTTTATTTTGACTCGCCAGAGGACTTTAGTAGAGAACATGGACTGGGAGGAGTGTGAGGACATTGAACTTTGGAGTGGAGTTTTGTGTAAAATGTGGGCACACAGGGTGGGTGGATTGGAACAGGTTATGGTGGGGGCAGCGGTGATGTGAAGTGTGCCTTTTGTTTTTCCTTCAATGTTTGGAGGGTTGGGGGGTGAGGGGCGGATTGTGGGGGGGGGGGGATGAGGAGTAGTCAGAGCCCCAGGTGGGGGCCACCATGCTAGCTGGTTGGGTTAGTTAATGGGAGTGAAGTGGGGGTTGTCAGGAGGAGGGATTGGGGGGGGGAATGGGTTGGTTTTTAGTTTGGGTATGGGGACGAGGGTTGGAGGGAGGCAGGGTTGCTGACATGGGTGTGGCGCAGATGGTTAAGGAGGGATGACAACGGACATCTCGGAATGGGCCTGGAAATGTGCATTACGCGGACCAGGGGGAGCTGGCTAAAGAAGGGTTAAGGCTGATTGGCAGGGGAGGGGGGCGGGGAGCCCCCCCCCCAACCAGGCTGGATAAGTGAAGCGTTGAATGTGCCGGTTAAATGGTGGCATGTTTTCGTGCACTTGAGGGGTTTGAAGGCGGATGTTGTGTTTCTACAGGAGATGCACCTGAAGCTGGGGGATCAGACGAGGCTGAGGAAAGGATGGGTGGGCAGGTGTTCCACTCAGGGTTGGACATGAAAATGAAGGGGATGGCGTTGCTGGTGAATAAGAAAGTGGCCTTTGAGGTGGATAGTATTTTATCCGACCCGGGTTGGGGGGTAGATACATGATGGTAAGTGGAAAGCTGGAGGGGATGTTCATGGTCTGGGTGAAAGTTCATGCCCCAAATTGGGACAATGTGGACTTTATGAGGCGGATGTTAGGGAAGATCCCGGATCTGGACATGCACCAGCTGATAATGGGGCGATTTTATCACTGTATTGGATCCGAGGTTGGACCAGTCGTGTCCGACATTCTTGATAGTGTCGGCAGTGTTGAGATAGTTGAGGAGGTTCATGGACTGTACGAGCGGGGGGGGGGGGGGGGGCGAGGGGGTGGATCCGCGGCGGTTTGGGAGTCCGACAGCAAAGGATTTCTCGTACTTCTTACATGTGCACCGGGTGTACTGGATCGATTTTCTCGTGATGGATAAGGTGCTGTTGGTGGGGGTAGCTTACTCGGAGTATTCCGTGATTGTGGTCTCTGACTGGGTGTACTGGGTGGATTTGCAGGTGGTTCAGGGGAGGCCTCGAGGCTGCAGTGGAGGTTGGATGGGCTTGTTGAAGAATGAAGCGGTGTGCAAGAGGGTGAGGGCCGCCAACCCAGCGTATGTTGGGCGGAATGCCACAATGGAGGTCTCAGCCTCCATGTTGTGGGAGGCACTTAAGGCAGAAGTCAGGGGTGAATTTATCTTGATCCAGGTGCACAGGGAGTGGGTGGAGCGAGAGGAGAGAGTGAGGCTAGTGGATGAGATTTTGAGGGTGGATCAGAGGTACTTGGTTGCGCCGGGGGTGGGGCTACTAAAGGAGGCAGATGCTCCAGATGGAGTTTGGGTTGGTATCCACGGGGAAGGCGGTAGGGCAATTTCGGAGGGCTGGAGTGGCAGTGTACAAGTATGGGGAAAAGGCGAGCAGGATGTTGGCGCACCAACTGATGAAGCAGGCAGCGATGAGGTAGATTGGTAGGGTGAGGAATGAGGGGGGCAAGGCGTTATTGGTCCCAGAAGGCGTGAATGGGGTGTTTGAGGCCTACAGAAGGTTGTACGTGTTGGAACCTCTACCTGGGAGGAGGGTATAAGGTGGTTCTTGGACGGGCTTGAGTTTCCGAGGGTGGAGGAGGAGAAGCTGAAGGGGTTGGGGGCCCCGATTGGGCTGAGGGAGGTAACGGATGACGTAGGATCGATGCCCCGCGGCCGGATGGGTTCCCAGTAGAGTTTTCTAAGGTTTGGTGCGGAGCTGGGGTCTCAGTGAGTGGAGAGATATAACAAGGCCAGGGGAAGTGGGGAGCTCCCCCGCCCCCCCCTCCAATCACACACACACATTGTCGCAGGCGTCCATTTCGCTGATTTTCAAGAAAGATAAGGATCCAGAGCAGTGGGTCGTACTGCCCGATATCGCTGCTAAATGTGGATGCAAAATTATTAGCGAAGGTGTTAGCGCCACGGATAGAGGACTGTGCCAGGATGATAGGGGACGACCAAACGGGGTTTGTGAAGAGGTGGCAGCTGTCCGCAAATTTGCGGAGGCTACTCAATGTCAATATGATGGCTTCCGAGGGGCAGGAGGTAGAAGCCCTGGTGGCAATGGATGTGGAGAACGCATTTTATTGGGTGGAGCGGGTGTATCTTTTAGAGGTGTTGGGTCAGTTCAGGTTTGGCCAGGGTTTTGTGGATTGGGTTTGGATGGTGCACAAGGAGCCGATGGCTAGTGTCCGGATGAATAGGATGAGCTCGGGGTACTTTGGGCTGCATTGGGGGATGAGGCTGGAGTGCTCGCTCTCTCCGTTGCATTTTGCTTTGGCAATAGAGCCGTAGCAATGCCACTTAGGGTGTTGATGGCTCGGGGAGGGATTGAGAGGGGTGGGGTCAAGCAAAGAGCATTGTTGCATGAGGACAATCCTTTTCTGTACATTTTGGATCCGATGGGCAGCTTTGAAAGGATCATGGAGATCTAGAGGGAATTTGGCCAGTTCTCGAGGTATAAATTGAACATGGGGAAAAGTGAGGTGTTCCCAATTAATGCTAGGGGGCGAGAGAGGAGGCTGGGGGAGTGCGTGTGTTTTCAGTACCTTTCAGGGATTAAGGTGGTGCGGAGCTGGTCGTAGCTGCATAAATTGAACTTGGCCCGACTGGTAGAGGGAATGAAAGAGGATGTTGAGAGATGGGATGTGTTGCCGCTGCCACTGGTTGGGCGTGTGCAGACGGTTAAAATGACGGTGCTGCCCAGGTTCTTGTTTGTGTTCCAGAACCTCCCCATCTTTGTTCCCAAATCTTTTTTTAGGAAGGTGAATGGGCTAATTTTGGGGTGTGTGTGGGCGCGGAAGACCCCGCGGGCAAGGAGAGTGTTTTAGGAGGGGGGGGGCGGGGGGAAGAGGTAGCTGGTGTTGCCGAGTTTGATGATCTATTATTCGACGGCGAATATCGCAATGTTGAGGAAATGGGCAGTGGAGGAGGGATCGGTGTGGGGGCAGATGGAAGCAGGGGCACATAGGGGGACAAGTTTGAGGGCACTGTTGTTGGAGCCCCTTTCGTTTTCGCCAGTCCGATACTCTGTGATCCCGGTGGTGGTTTCAGTGTTGCGAGTGTGGAACCAATGCAGGCAACACTTCGGGTTGGAGGGCATGTCTCTGTGGGCACCGAGAGTTGGTAATAATAATCTTTTTATTGTCACAAGTAGGCTTACATTAACACTGAAATGAAGTTACCATGAAAAACCCCGAGTCGCCACATTCCGGCACCTGTTCGGGTACACTGAGGGAGAATCCAGAATGTCCAAATTACCTAGCAGCACATCTTTCGGGACTTGTGGGAGGAAACCAGAGCACCAGGAGGAAACCCACGCAGACACAGGGAGACCGTGCAGACTCTGCACAGACAGTGACCCAAGCCGAGAATCGAACCTAGGACTTGAGCGCTGTGAAGCAACAGTGCTCACCACTGTGCTACCATGCCGCCCATATCGTATCGGTGGATGTTGTGGGCCTGCGTTCTTTGTTCCTGTTGATTTTTGGTCTTCTGATATTTCTATGTACATTCTATGTACATATGCAAAATACCTTTAATTAAAAAATGCATTAAAAAAAAATCACTCTTAGGGATTTGATAAAGCACCAGTGTTTTCTGATCCTTGTTATTCCTAATCTCCATACTGATTCTACTTCCTGATCTGAGCCAAGATCTGAATGCAGATTACTAGCAGAGCAATCGGATGAGTTTGGTGAGTGGCGAGGAGTTGTTTTTTCCTACTTTTTTCTTACTTTGTTGCAGCAGTAACTAACTGGTAAGTCAATTAGGAATTATAAACATTTAACTCAATTGTAAGTGGTGCTAGCATTTAATGAGTGCAGTAAACTGTAATATACATGGGAATTATTCTATGTTAAGTAAGACTGGTGTGGGAGAAGTGGGTTCCAGTTCGTGAGGCACTGGCAGCAGTACTGCTGAAAGTGGAAGCTGTACCATTGGGACAGGCTACACCTGGACCATGTTGGAACCAGTGTTCTAGTGAGGAGTAAACATGGAAGTAGAGAGGTTTTTAAACCAAATAGTGGGGAAAGTGATCAAATTTGGCAAGATTTGTAAATCAAAAAGTAGAGGCAAGGCAAGAGGGGGTGTCACGGTGACACGGAGGAGGTGGCATGGTGACACAGTGGTTAGCACTGCCTCCTCACAGCGCCAGGGACCTGGGTTTGATTCCCTCCTTGGGTCAGTGTCTGTGTGGAGTTTGCACTTTCTCCCCATCTCTGCGTGGGTTTCCTCTGGGCACTCTGGCTTCCTCCCACAGTCCAAAGATGTGCAGGTTAGGTGGATTGGCCTTGCTAAAATTGCCCCTTAGTGTCTGAAGATGCTCTGCAGTTTAGGTGCAGGTTAGGTGGGGTTACGGGAATAGGATAAAGGAGTGGGCCTAGGTAGGGTGCTCTGTCAGAAAGTCGATACAGACTCGATGAGCCAAATGGCCTCCTTCTGTACTGTAGGGATTCTACGGAAGAGAGAAAGATATTAATATGGGAAATTATATAAACAGACTACGACAGGAAGGGACAAGGGGGCTGGTTTAGCTCAGTGAGCTAGACAGCTGGTTTGTGATGCAGAACAAGGCCAGCAGCGTGGGTTAAATTCCCATACCAGCTGAGAATTCTGAATTCTCCCTTTGTGTACCCGAACAGGCGCTGGAATGTGGTGACTAGGGACTTTTCATAGTTACTTCATTGCAGTGTTAATGTAAGCCTACTTGCAATAAAAATATTAAATTAAATTAAAGAGTAAATCAACAGATAAGGCTGGAAGTTACAAGAATAATAAAATGACAAAACCAAAGGCTCTGTATCTGAGTACACATAGCATTCAAAGAAAATAAATTAATAGTGCAAATAGAATTAAATAAGAATGATCTGATAGTCATTACAGAGACATAGCTATAGGATGGCATGGATTGGGTCCTGAATATTGAAGGGTACATGGTATTTTGTAAGAACAGGAAGTTTTTAAAAGGTGGTGGGGATGTTCTGTTAATTAATGATGGTATTAGTACATTAGGGATAACCTAAGTTCAGTTTGGGTAGAGATGATAAATGATAAATGCAATAAGTCATTTGTGGGAGTGGTGTATTATGGGGCAGGGTTTAGAGAATGCCAAAGTGTATCATGGAGTTCACCTGACCCACAACATTTAATAGATTTTGGTTATGGGGAGCACAAGGGCTCACTTTACAGGTGTGATGCAACAGAGATCTAAAGTATTTTAAAACAAAAGTAATGTTTATTCTATGAATCCAGTTAACATTTTATAAACACACAGTAAACATCTTATCAACTACCAATACTGATAATCCCCCACAGATACAGTACTCTATAAGTAACCCTTAGTAACTTTCCTAACAACATCCATAAGTCAAAGTCCCTTTTTAACAAAGACGGTAGGTTAGCATTCCTCACAGAAACAGGTATTACTTTGAAATCATCAAGTGATCTGGAGTCATTCTTTAGCATGCAGAGAGAAAGACCAAAATACACCTCCTTGGTTTGAATGCAGCTCTCCAACTGAAAATGAAACTAAAATTCAGAGCCAAAAACAGCTTCCAGCTCAAAACGAAAGTAAAAAGCAGAGCCAGAGCCCAGCTCCACCCACATAATGACATTACTGCAGCCACTTGAGAAGACAAACATTTCTTAAAGTGACATTCCCATGACAGATGGACAGGAACCCTAACAACAACCACATTGTAGCATGGGTATCAAGGAAGAAATATTAGGAGCTTGTCAGAAAGTTACAGCAATAATCATGGGGTTTTTACATCTACATCTAGACTGGAAAAATCACATGGGCAAAGGTAGTCCAAATGAAGAATTCATAGAATGTTTGCAGGATAATTTCGTAGAACAGCACATTATGGTGTCAAACAGAGCAGGTTATTCTAGATCTGATTTGGGGCAACAAGTCAGGATTAATTACTGACCTCATAGTGAAGACATCTCTAGGTGGCAGCAACCTGAATATGATTACATTTTACATCCAATTTGAGAGAAGAGTGGGTCCAAGACTGGTATTTTAGATTTAAATAAGATAAGAGCAATTATGAGGGCATGAAGGCTAAATTAGCTAAATTGAAGTAGAAAATTAGGTTAAGGACTCAGTCAATAGTGATGCAGTGGCAGACATTTAGGGGGATAGATACATTCCAACGAGAAAGAAAAGTTCCAACAGGAGGATTCACTATCCATGGTTAATTTGAAAAAATGGCACACCAATCTTGTCTTCCCCACCTCAGCAGCTTCCAGATTCAGTATGATAAGGCCTACCAGGACACGCAATGTGCTGTAATGGTAAGAGAAGAAACAGAGAACCAGGTAGAACAATTGAGGAAACAATGTGATGATTTGAAGGAAGCCCTTCGAGCACTCCACAGTTCCACCACGGAACAGAGGCAGAGTTTGGTGGATCATGCCAAGTGCAGGCAGCAAATTGCAAAATTGCAATCCTTGCTATCTGTTCAAAATGCGTTCAGAGACACCTTTGGCCCATAGCTAGATCAGGAAGACAGCCCCGATTGGCAGGAACTCAGTGAAATGGCCCAACGGTATTTGAGTGAGACCGAGAATCAAAATAGAGCCCCCCAGGCCCCGAAAAGAAAAGCACCCGCACCACCGACTGCACAGGCAGCACCCAACCCAATGAACCCCATCACTACGCAGCGCAGGGTCACCGCGGAGGACTAACACAATTTTGTGTATACAACCCCATTAACCATCAACCAGTTAGGAGATGCCACTTTTTTGAACTAGTGAGGCAACAGACCCCTCATGTACGGTTTGGACGAGCAGGAAGAAGTAAAGCTCATAGTGATGTGCCTAGACCCTTCAGTTAGTTCAGCCCTTCCCGACCCACAAAATGTAGGAAGAGGTTTCCTCCAAGAGATGAAAACAGCCATTTTAGACGCCATTGGCTATAATAGAGGAGATCCGGTAGAAGGACTCAACCGGTGTAGACAGAAAAAGGGAGAGCATCCAACTGCGTTTGCTGGACGCCTCTGGATCCACTTTACCGCAGTGAGTTAGCCCGCGCCCGTTTATCAGCAGATGATACGACCAAATGGACCCGTACTCTAGTATCCCATGCCACAGAGGCAGGACAGAAGGCATGTGCCAGTTACGACCCCTCTGACCCGGCACACAATGAAGTGTGGGTTCTGCTTATCGAGAGCTTGGGAACAGTCCCTACACAGAAAGACAGAGCAGGAAAGAGTAGACACCACAATGAATCCAGGAAGGGCACACCAATACCCCGCATGGGTAAATGAAGGCAGAAGTAACGCGCAGCACCCTAAAGCACAGGAATGTTATAATTGCGGACACGAGGGACATTACACCCGAGAATGCAATGCCCCCCCGAAACAGCAAAGGAATCAGCACACAAATGCCCCCCCCTAGGAATAATGCCAGACCCATCCACAGTGTTAGCGCCTGCGCAGATAATTTGGCCATAAATGGCACCGATTGATGGTGTTCGGGCTCCCCAACTTGGGTCTGCGATACCCTTTGGCATAAGTCCGGAAGACTGGTGGTTGCAGGCACAGTCCGGGGACACCCCGTAGAGTTCCTTTGGGACACAGGAGGGCCCCGAACCACGTTAAACTCCTCCACCATGTATCAGATGACCCACTGCGGACACCATTACCCTTAGTGGCTTCACAGGTCGCCTCCAGCAGGGACACATCACAGCCCCTGTGGATGTACAGATTGGAAATATTCAAACAAAACACTCGGTCGTTTTAGTAGATTTACCCCAGGCAGCAGAACACATCCTAGGCATAGATTTCATGAGTGCACACAACCTTTCGTTCGACCCAGTCAACAGATGTATATGGAAAATGGCTAGAGCAGCACGAGCCCCCGCCACGCTCACAATAGGAGACTATGCACACAGAATCAGCTCAGTAGGCGAGTACTGGTTTGATCCACAAACCATTACCACAGACAAAGCGGTTAGAGAGGTCTTGAAAAGACATAAGGCATCGTTTGCCCAGCACAAGCATGACTGCGGCAAACTCCCAGGAGTGGTTAACATTACAGGTCACGATCCTAAGCCCCAGAAAAAGTACGGCTTCCCCCAGCAAGCCGAGGGCGAGATAGCCAAGGTAATCCAAAGTTTATTAAACCAAGGTGTGATTTGACCCGTACCGTCGATGAATAATGCCCCGATTTGGCCAGTAAGAAAACCAGATAGTTCATGACGACTGACCATCGACTACAGGGAATTGAACAAAGTGACTCCCCTAGCAGCCCCCACCATTGCCACGCGTCCCGAGACCATGTTAAAAACAGCGACTCCAGTCAACATTTTTCACGGTATTGGACATTAGCAATGGCTTTTGGTCCATACCACGACAAAGCGTGCCAGTATAAATTTGCGTTCACTTTCCAGGGACAGCAGTACAGGTGGATGTGCCTTCCACAACACCCCCTCCATTTTCCAGACAATTGGCGAAAGGCTTATCCAAATTTTCCCGCCCTGAGTGCCTTGTTCAGTATGTGGATGACTTGCTCCTACAGACTGACACCAAAGAAGAGCATATTTCGCTTTTTTCAGAATTATTAGAACTACTCACAACAATTGGATGCAAAATTAACCCCAAGAAAGCCCAAATCTTCCAGGAAAAAGTCACATATTTAGGTACGGCCATCACGCATGGGAAGCGTGAAATAGAACATAGATGCATAGACTCGATTGTAAAATTGCCCTTGCCCCAAAACGTTACAGCACTCCGGTCATTTTTAAGAATGGTTGGATATTGGAGAAACCACATAGACGGTTTCGCCACAAAAGCGGCTCCACTTTCCAAGCTCCTAAAGAAACAGACCCCATGGAAATAGCTTCCACAGCACACGGATGCCGTGGATGCGTTGAAACGCACCCTGAGCACAGCCCCCGCTTTGCAGGCCCCAGATCCACAGTTCCCATACGTGATAGAGGTAACGAACACTGACCGAACCCTTTCTGCTGTACTCCTGCAGGAAAGGCACGATCGTTTAGGACTCATAGCCTATGCCTCATGAGTTTTAACTCCAGTAGAGCAGGGATTTTCAGCCTGCGAAAGGAACCTACTAGCAGTTTTCTGGGCGGTACAGCACTTCTCGTACACAAACGGACTCAACCCCATAACCATTCTGACAGAGCACACCCCGACACAGCTTTTATTAGACGGCAAACTAAACGACGGCACAGTAAGCCAAATTCAAGCAGCGCAATGGACCCTACTCCTACAAGGACGCGACATTACCATAAAACGGACAAAAATGCACACATTTCTGGCCGACAATTTGCACTATGCAGGAACCCCACATGAGTGCGAGATCATAGCCCCCAAGCACAGTTCCCAAGTCGGTACCAAAAAAGACAGGTATCCGACCACAGACGACCCAGCCCACAGACAAAGCTTTGAAAATTTATGTAGATGGCTCCTCCACAGTCCTTGATGGGAAAAGAATCACAGAATGGGATTTATGTAGAGAACGCGCAGGGACGTGCTATTGAAGAGAGCTTTAAAGTTGCCTGGACACTGAGGTTCGCAGGCAGCCGAGTTAGCAGCCATTGCTTACATTGTCCAGCACCCCGATTCGTTCCCGACCACAGCAGACATATATTCAGACAGTTTGTACATCTGCAACAGCCTGACAGAATTCCTATCTCTGTGGGAATCTACAGGAGTTATTTCTGCCGACGGGAAACCTCTACCCTCAGCCCCATTACTCAAACATATCCTCCAGACAGCGAAAGGCAGAAAATATGGTATAATTAAAGTTCGAAGTCACCATCGTTCCTCCCCACCCAGTAACGTGAAAGCTGACGCCCTAATGAAGGCAGACTCACGACATGGCCACTTTTGGCAACCCCTCGAGAGTGCCCCAGTACACGCAGTTCAGGTCTCACAGACCAACATCCAAGACTTAGCCCAGGCACAGAAGGAAGACGAAACATTGAAGGAAATTTTAAAAGGAAACTTCACAGCCCCCTATGAAAAGTTTAGGAATTCTTTAACGATCCATGAGGGAATCGTTTTAAAAGATGGCATTTATGTAGTCCCCATCCAGGACAGGAATGAGATCATTTGTAAATTCCATGACGGACATGGACACCAAGGGATTGAATCCACCCTTGCCCACCTCAGACCTCTCTGCAAGTGGCCTGAGTTAAAAACTGCGTATCCCATTATGTCGAAAATTGCTTGATTTGTGCACAGAACAACCCAGATAGATGTGCGAAAAAAGCCCAGCTACGACACACCCGCCCTGTAAATGGCCCGTGGACAAACCTACAGTCAGATTATATTGGCCCCCTCCCCCCCTGCAGAAATGGATGCAAATATGTGTTAGTGATAATCAACACATTTACGAAATGGGTCGAAGCTTTCCCCTCAAGAACAAATACAGCCAAGGCCACGGCAAAGATCCTCACCGAGCAAGTTTTTACTAGCTGGGGACTCCCCCGTAGTAGGCAGGGTCATGAAAAATGTCATGACAATTTTTGGTATTAAGCAAAAGTTCCACATTGCCTATCACCGCAGACCAGCGGCATTGTGGAACGCATGAATTGGACACTAAATGCCACACTTAGAAAAATGGTGCAGCAGCACAACACGACAACAGCTCCCATTCGCACTGATGTTTATTAGAAACACAGTGTCGAGCTCACCAGGATATACCCCCCATACCCTCATGACCGGAAGACCCATGAAGGGTACCGAGTATTTATTTGGACTTGATTTGGCCAGCCCTGCAGTCACCGTCCTGACCCATGAGAAAGCAGTCCAGCACATGTTAGAAAATATTAAAGCAGCACAACTCGCTGCAGCTGTTCGACTAGGCGCTAAACCAAAGAAGAGTAAGGCCTGCTTTGACAAGACAGTACACCCGACAGCGTATGCAGTCGGACAGCAAGTGGTGATCACCTTATACAACCCCAGCTCATTGCTCTCCCTTAAATTTGCAGGACCCTATTCAATCTCGGACAAAGTAAGCCCCTCAGTTTATAAGATCACATATCCTAATGGAAAGTCAGGATGGTTCCATGTAAACCAGCTTAAGGTTTATGGAACGCAGTGCAGCCACTCGCATCACCTCTCATTGGCAATGGCAGACAACAGAGACCACTGACAACCCGATCCTGCCCTCCCCCAGCAGCGCATCCACAGACACGACCTTTACCCTGCCCCAGCATCAAATTTCACCCTAACACTTGATTCGGCTGTTAGTGACAGCGATAGCGACAGCGACAGCACAACTGAAGCCCCTGAGAGACCCGAACAATGGACACACAGACCATGCCCCAGTCACTTCGGCCGCAGAGACACCGACCATGATATGTTCAGCCCCTTAGAGATGATTTATTTGCCCACACCGGATCCTGACCCACCACCCGACGATAGCGACACCCCCCTTGCCCAGACCACCCGACGGAACATGAAACACTGGCATCGCAATAATTCCTGTTGTCTGACACGGAATGATGAAATGGACCCCACATCGGCACATGCCGCATTAGCATGGAAACTCCATACGCGAGTTTGGCACCCGGGAGATGGTGATGACTCCGAGTCTGACTCCCACCATGATAACCCCTTTGAGACCCTTTTCGGAATGGAACCTTGAGGTATCCAGATGATGAGAGCCAGGAACCGATTGAGATTTACGGTGTCCTATACTCTGATGGAACCTGCCCACTTTTCTTGTTCAGTTTGTTTTTAAATGTTGTATGTTCTCTCTTGTACAATTTTGTGTGTCAGCTCACAGATAATTTCTTGATACAGTCATACCTACTCTTCTGATGCCACATGGCAGTTAAGGAAACAAGTTTGTTGGAGCCCATATATTTCCAAATTCGTACCACTCTTAGAAGGTCACTCTGGCAGTGGAGTAACGGCACTGATCCCCGTCCTGCCTGAGGACCCCCTATACATTTGGTCAGCCAAGCTCGGGTAGTGGAGCAACGGCACTGATCACCGCCCTACCTGGGAATTCCACTCATTCTTGCCCTGCCGCAGATCATACGCACCCCATTCGGAGAATTGTTTTCGAAACTCTTTCGCTGTTCTTTTTCATTCCTGTGGTTTAAAGAATGCATTTTGCCACAACTTTGCCCCTTTCTGGCGATCCTTCGGTTGCTATCCTCCCACCTACTATTTACATGTCAGAATCACTTGGTTGGAAAAACGAGTTTGCTGAGGACGGAGAAAGTGTGCGCCCACTCAGCCCATCAAACACAGGCTGCGAGAGAGCTCGCGCTGTGACAGAATTTTTTTTTCGGATTTCTTGTCCCCCAAATGGTTGGTTTTAAAAAAAATGAGGGAGTTACATATGGTGATGATTCTAATGGGAAATTGACGTTAAGGAGAAACAGACAGACAAACGAGATGTTAAGCAACAAGTCCGAGGAAGATACGAAGATACTTACAGATGGAGAAAAGCACAAACAAAATGAAGATACATCATGATCGTCGTTGGAACAGTACGGTTGCGCGCGTTACCCACCTCTAGCTCCCTCACCACACAGGCCCGGAACACGACTCCCCAACACAACACCCCCAGCCCGGACACTACACCACACATAGACCCAGCCACTGATAACCCCACATGGTGTGAGAATCTTATTAAATGGTAATCCCTGTCCTACACAGTGGAAGCCTTAGTAATGATAGCCATATTGTGCAGTGTCATCCAGACAATCAGATTGCGGAAATGGAGAAGGAGAGGCTCCAGCCCTCCAGTAGACACCTTCAGAGCCCCTTTCCTCGGACTCCAGCAAACCCCACACTCTTTCTGAACCTTTTTCTTTAATACATTCCACGGTTGTTGTTTCGTTAATACATCTATTTTTTCTGTTTATGAATGTTAGTGATAAGAAGGAATGTGATGCTGCTATTGGATTATTTGCGTTGTTAGATAAGTTCTTTGATTGTTAAATCGCAGCATGAGTGTAGCCTAGTTAGAGACAGTTAGAGGTTCCCATTTTTTTTGTATAAGGAGAATGGAATATAGGATTGAATGTTAAATTCCCCCTTAGGAATTTTTAGATATGTGTTGTGTTAGGGAAATTTAGGTAAATGTTTTTGACCCATAGGACAGAGTAGAGTAGAACCTGTCCTTGATTGGGGGTACCCGGCATGTCAGAGAACAAAGACCCAGCAGTATGATCCTTCACGCTTCGGGTTGAGGATCAAGAGGACGGATTGTAGCCATCTGGGATGGCCACTTACAACCAGAAACTCGCAAAGCCTAGCGGGTAAAATGGCCAAAGCAAGATTCAGGCAAGCTCAGAGCCTGAAATGTATATTTGCAAGCAAGGAGTCCAGACGGTATCGAAACTCCGACCAATTAGCATTTTGATGGGCCGATTAGCATTTGATGGCCCATCTTCACCAAGACTAGTACTCAAGCGACGGGTACAGTCCCTTACATTTCGGCACCACTCCCTGTTCAAGAGCAGTGTAAACAACGGGGTCAGTGACCGCTTGGGACACGCCCAACCATCCAGGCACCAACCCATTTACTGGTTAGGAATCAAACAGAGTGATCAAGGATCACCCAATTAGTGGGGTCGAAACTGAAGGACTGCCCGAAAGAGCGAGAAAACCCCCAAGTATAAGAAGAAAGTCCACCATATGTTCGTCCTCTTTTGGACCTGGCGCCCCGGCAACATTCATCTCCAATCGTAGCAGCACCTGAAGCAAGTCCAAGTTCAACACTCGCTACCAGACGGATGAGCCTAGCTGAGCAGCAGTTACTTCTACAGACTCGATAGATCCAGAATCAGACAGCGGCCACTGTTCCTCTGAACTAAGCCGGGTGCCTGAAGTTAAGTACAGGTTGTCTTAGTCGATAGGTGTAGTTAACTAGTAGTGTTTATGTTGCATGACTAATTGTGTGTAAATAAAGTACCCTTGACCTTGAACTAACTAACTGATGTTTGGCTCTTTGATCAATAGCTGGTTGAACCTTGTGGTGGTATCATTTGATACCTGGCGAGTCTGAGCATTAGAATATAGACATCAAAAGAAAGAGGGCAAACTCACTGATTGCCATAGTTGGAACAGAGCCACAGGAAAAGAAAGGCAACACATCCCACCTTGAAATTCAATGGCATTCCCATCATTGAATCCCCACCATCAACATCCTGAGGGTTAACATTTCCCAGGAATCTAACTGGATCAACCGTATGAATTCTGTGGTTACATGGGCAAGGTAGTGGCAGGAAATTCCATGGTAAGCAATTCACCTCCTGAATCCCCAAAGCTTATCCAACATCTCCAAGGCATAAGTTAGGATTGTTTTGGAATATTTTCCACATGCCCCATGAGTGCAGCTCCAACAACAGTGAAAATGCTCTATACCATTCAAGGCAAAGAAACTCGATTGTTCAACATCCCTCACCTCAAACATTCACTCCCTCCTTCACTGGCACACAGTGGTTGCAGTATGTAAGATGCAGTGCAGCACCTAAGTTTCCTTTGACTGCACTTTCCAACCTCATGGTACCTACCACCTAGAAAACCAAATGCAGCACTTATATGGGAACAGTACCACCTGTAAATTCCCCTTGTTACCATCTCAGTAGAGACCAGTAATTACTTGTTTTAAAGGGAAGAAATCCAAAATCCCAGTTATTTACTGAAAGAATTAAGCCACAAGATGCCACAGTCTAAACCAGTTGAGTATTTTACTTTACAAGAGTCAAACAAAGCAAACATTGGGTAACACCCTCGACTCTGAAACCCAGAACCAACATAATTTAAGCATGAATTAACAGGAAAATTTCAGTCAATTAGAAACTATAAATTGCACATTAAATGGCAGATATGTTGAAGACAGATCTTACGAATATGCTCAGCAGACCATATAGTGTGTATGTCATCAATCTCAGTTACAAAGTTATTTAAAATTCTGTTTTCCTTGCAAATGTTTGAAGTCCCTCCTCTTCTAGGATTTAGCCTGATTCCTCAGCCAACAGCAGCGCACAATCGACCTGACTTCCACAGTCATGGTCTTTACCAAAAGTGGGATAAATTTGCAGAATCTCGTCAATATTGCTTCTGATGGTCAGTATGGTGTAGATTGTGTTACCACACCCTGGGCTAGTGCATGGTCAATTACAGCCCCACTTGACCCGGAGTCTCAACACAATTGAAATAAATAAATAATTCTTAGAAAAACACCCAATGTCTTTGGCCCTTGGCTGCCCAATAATTACAGCCACCAGGTTTGTAAATTTAAGCACAACTAGGTTTATTAATGACAATAACTATAATTTAATATGCAGCAAATACAACAAGTTAACTATTATCCAACTCCTAACTCTCCCCCCACTTAAACTTGTCCCACGCTCTACACACACATGACAGACAAACACAGAGGGGGTAAAATAATAATGATGTGGAGATGTCGGCGTTGGACTGGGGTGAGCACAGTAAGAAGTCTTACAACACCAGGTTAAAGTACAACAGATTTGTTTCAACCACTAGCTTTCGGAGCACTGCTCCTTCCTCAGGTGAATGAAGAGGTATGTTCCAGAAACATATATATAGACAAATTCAAAGATGCAAGACAATGCTTAGAATGCGAGCATTTGCAGGTAATTAAGTCTTTACAGATCCAGAGATAGGGGTAACCCTAGGTTAAAGAGGTGTGAATTGTGTCAAGCCAGGACAGTTGGTAGGATTTCGCAAGCCCAGGCCAGATGGTGGGGGATGAATGTAATGCGACATGAATCCCAGGTCCTGGTTGAGGCCGCACTCATGTGTGCGGAACTTGGAAGAGAGGCGGGAAAGACAGAAGACCTCATCATGAACCTGCTCCTGGGCCTGGCGAAACTCGCCATTAACAGGTCCAGGCAGTGGGCGACTGAGGGGGGTCTTCTGGCCCCACTCTCTGCGCCTCTTCCGCGCCAATGTTTGCAGCTGGGTGTCCCTGGAGAGGGAGCATGCGGTCTTAATTGTCACCATAGGGTCTTGATTGCTTTATAGACCCTTTAAATTTGATTTGATGTTTGACTAGCTTCCGTTGCTCTTTGTTTTGCTTGGGCAGTGTCCCTATCAGGAGCGGCCCCTTTTCATTTGTCTCTGAGTTGATTTCTTTTTGTATATTAAGTTGATTGGACCCCAAAATAGTGCATGGGAAGTTGTTAAATTGGGTTTTGGCTCAGTGAAATAGATTGAATCAAAATATAGGCCACTGCTACTCATGTGTAAAATAGGCTACTCCGAACTACAATTGCCCGAGGGCTCACAATAATATCTCTTCCAGGTCACCGTGTCCTCAATTAATCTTAATCACTCCTCAAATACTGAATGTGTAGATTGCGACGCCAGTGTTATGACTAATCAATATGTCTCGAGTGGAATGGACTGTAAGCGTTCATTATAATTGTGCTCCTTTCCGAAACTAACTTGTTAAAATCTGGCATTCATCTAATTGCCTTGTTGACGAATTGATACAGCACAGCTGAGACTAATAGCCTTGACTAATGGCCGTCCCGCTCGGACAAGTTAAAGTCCCTTTGCCGGTGCTACACAGGAGCTGGTGGAGTAGAGAACACAAATGGTGTGTGGAAGTCTGGCTGTAATCTAGTGTGGGAAAAGTCAAACCGGGCCGAATAGGAAATGATATTTTGTGTGTTTTTGCAGGCGCTGTTCAAGGTGCTGATGCTGTTATTTTGTGGAGTTTTTGTCACAACTCATGGTTCTGGTAAGTCTGTAAGTAGAGAGAAATACTTCACCGTGTGGTTAAAAAGCGAATTCCACCCCGGTCCCTACCAGCGGCCCCCTTCTCTTCCCATCCCAGTTAGATATTGTCTCGATATCCAATCAGCGACTCCCGCTCTCGTTCGAAAAAGATTTTGGGTCTGACTTTCTTGTAGGCCTCTTTCCAAGACACTTTGCGTGAGAAAGTAGACTTAATTTTAGCAATGCGCTCTTAATGCGACCACTTGGTTTTCACTAAACCATTTTACTGCCATGAGTAAATTTTCTATAATGACTCTCCCAAGTTGTTCAGGTAAAATTTTCTTGTTTGGTTTTATTCATGAATGAAATGAGGGAGTGGCTGACCGGCCCAGCATTTATTACCACTCTTGAGGGGTTTAAAGTCAATCACGTTGTTCGGGAGTCCCATGTCGGACAGACCAGGTGAGGACGACCGATTTCCTTTTCCTAGTAAACCAGATGGGGTTTTGTGACCATGGACAATGGTTCCATGATCACTTTTTGAAATTTAATATTTTTATTGAATTCCAATCTCTCCATCTATGGATGGTGGGATTTGAACCAGGGTCCTTAAAGCATAACCCTGGGTCTCTGGATTAGTCTAGTAACTATACCACTGTCTCCCCAATAGTGGTGTGTGGGGGGGGGGGAAGAGAGAGAGTCTAGAAATAAAAATGTAACTTTACTGGAATGTGGGTCATAAAATTAGGTCTAAACTAACATTAAAATTGTGATCTATACCAGATTTGGTTCTGGGCCATCAGTCTTCATGGCTGTCATCGCCACTCCAGCAGCCGTGTTATATTGGAGCATAAACATGACTCCCGAGGAGCAAAATGCTGAGAATGTGAAACTGCTGGGGAAAAAAATCAGCAGGTCGGAGGTTGACCACCTTCTGTCCTTTGTCTCCTAGAATCATAAGAATTTACAGTGCAGAAGGAGGCCATTTGGCCCATTGAGTCTGCACTGGCTCTTGGAAACAGCACCCTATCCAATCCCACGACCCAGTAACTCCACCCAACACTAAGGGCAATTTAGCATGACCAATCCACCTAACCTGCACATCTTCGGACTGTGGGAGATATCCGGAGGAAGCACACGGAGATTGTGCGGACAGACGGTGACCCAAGCTGGTGATTGAACCTGGGACTGTGAAGCAATTGTGCTAACCACTATGCTACCGTGCTGCCTATTGATCAAGGCAGAGACTGAAAGCAAACTGTGCATCAAATGTTACTGTAAATATTGCATGTGGCTCCTGTGACATTGAAGCAACCACTCGATTTGCAATATGAATGAGAGTTTGAAAAGACTGAATGAGAACCAAGTTCAACCATAATTTGTACTGATTTTATCCAACAGGTTGTGATCCTAATCCTTGTAAGAATGAAGGGAGCTGTATTATGGTGAATGATGTTGCTCAATGCAAGTGTGTTCATGGACTTAAAGGCGAGACATGTGAAGGTACTGGAACTGAATGTAGTGGGTTGCCTGACTTTCTATGGACATTGATACCATCGGTTTTACTGTAGCAAAAGTAAACTCTTCCTCTAGGAACTGATGAGCAACCCCCCAATTGCCTAGCTGGGTGGGACTACCCTTTCCTAGCTCCAATCTTTAATGCAGTTGCGATGACCCTTTCCTATAACGTATGCCTATTTCTCTGCTACAGGGCAACATTTGAACTCAGTTTTTCACATGCTGTACCTGGCTCCATGTTGCCTTCACCCCTCCTTTGTCTCCTGTCAGGACTGCTTATCTGACTTTGATAGTGGATAAGCAGGTATTTACTTCAAAAATATTGACGATACAAGTCAATTGTCTGCTCCATTTTTTCAGAGGCTGAGCCGACCTATCCATTTGGTCCAGTGAGGAATCTGCTGATCACCATTCCTAAGACTGCCTATATTCTCTTCTTAAATGCCTCCCAAGCTCAACCTTGCCTTTGCTATATGCTGCTTAAGACTTCATCCAAACCTGGGTTCCAATCTTGGCAGGTTTTACTTCTGCCCTCTGCAAATACATTGTCTGTGCATTAATATCCACCAGGCCCTACTTGCCTATCTCTGCCTGCCAATTCTGGCCTCCATTTCTGTCCCTCTGATGTTTAAACACTACTTGCCAACATCTTGAGGCAGATCACCAAACATTTATCTGTCACTCATGTTGATTAAATGTGATAAATTCTTGCTGTTTCCTAAAATAAATTATAAGCACCTGTAGTAGGAGGGATTAAACTCTTTTTTTTTTTTTTTTTTTTTTCTTTCCCCCCCCCCCCCTCTCTAGATATAAAAATGGAGGTGATGTGTGAGCAGACCTACATAAAAGTCTCTGTCTTAAAGGATTACTTCGACTGGAAAAATGTAACCAAGGACTCTGTACAGCTGTTTGAGGGTGCCTGCAAAGCTGCATTAGAAGTTATACATGGGGAAGAATACTACACTATCACCATCCACCACAATAATTACTCCAGTTGTGGTACTGTTCTGGTGGTAAGAATTTTTAAGTGAACATGCAG
This sequence comes from Scyliorhinus torazame, assembly GCF_047496885.1. Lineage (NCBI taxonomy): Eukaryota > Metazoa > Chordata > Chondrichthyes > Carcharhiniformes > Scyliorhinidae > Scyliorhinus > Scyliorhinus torazame. Next base: position 93,826,088 of record NC_092716.1, read on the forward strand.
CCTGACTCGTATGGTCACAATGGCCTCCTGTACTGTAACCATTCAGATTTAAATCTATTTAATCAGGAGTGGTTAGTCTTGGTCTAAACTTCGTAGTAACCTGGTTTGGAGAGAGAATTTGGAATTGCACATCTCTTGGAATAATAAGCTGCTGTTACAATAGAAGCTGGCCATGTAGAAAGAAGATTGCACAAGGAGGTCCACAGTGCTCCTTCTGTCCTTCACAACCTTCACTACCTAGATATAAATTTTGGCACATCTACTGTAAACCATCTACCTCGAGGTTTGAAAATAATGGATGATTCCATACGGGCTGCCTGTTGAGAACCACTGCTGAAAGCAGTACTTACTGTTGCTCCTTCCATTTCAAATTACTCTGCCCATCTTTCTCTCCATTTTGTCTGTAAAGAAATTAAACCACTGCATTCAATTCGCATGTACGCCATAAAGCTTGCAGAAAAAAACATCAGGCCTCCATACATAAGTACAGGAATCTCCCATAGTGCAGATTCCTCACAAATGATGCATGTGACTCCTTAAGGAGTGGTTGCATAGGCCAATGTTTTTCATTGGGTAACTTTTCAGGGAATCTGAATTAGTTGAGTAATAGCCAGAGGTGGGCTTGGAAGGCTTCCTTGCGTGCAGTGCAGTATGCTGTTTGAGGACTGGAGTGGCATGAAGATGGCCAGATAGATCTATGGTTAATAATGCTGGTAGTGAATGTCATGAGCTATATATTCTGCAGTAAGAAGCAGATATCCCATCTGCAAGACAGTATAAGCGTGTTCAGGATGTGGATGTTGCTAGCTAGGCCAGGATCTATTTCCCTTGGGTGCTGATCTGCTTTGAACTACTGCAGGCTCTGGTGTGGTTAGGGAGGTGTTCCAGGATTTTGACCCAGTGACACTGAAGGAACATTAACAGCAATACAGAAGTCTGGATGGTGGATTGGCAGAACTTCTAGGTGGTTGAACCCTTGTATCTGCTGCCCTTGTCCTTCTAGATGGTATTGTTCAAAGTTTTAGAAGGTGATGTCTAAGACTTGGTGAGTTCCTGCAGTGAGTCTTGTGGATGGTACACCCTAATTGTGTTGGTGCAGGGACTGAATATTTGTGGATGTCGAGTGGGTTGCTTTGTCCTGAATGTACAGTGAATTGTTGGAGCTACACATCAGGGGAGTGTATTTCATTATACTCCTTGCTTGTACTTTATGGTGGACAAGCTTTGGAGTCAAGCAAGTTACTTGCTACAGGCTTCCTAACCTCTTGAGACCTGTGCTTATAGCCACAATATTTATGACTAGTTGAATTTCAGGTCAATGGCCCCACTCAGGATGTTATGATACTGGATATTATGCCATCTCCATTTCTGTCCTTGTGATGGAAGGATGATCACCTGAAGCAGTTGGGACTCTGCACTACCCTGAGGAACTCTTGCAGTGATATCCTGGAATGGAGTTTGACCTCCAACCATCTTTTGTGCTAGGTATGACTCCAACCAGTGGTGCATTTTCCCCATTGATACCCATGACTCTTATTTGCTAGGTGCTCCTTGATTTCATGTTTGTCAAGGGCAGTTCTCCTGCACGTTATTGCTCAGCAAGTGCTGGTTTTTAGTAGTACTGCTGATGACCCCTTCCATCACTTCACTGAGCAGATTCATGGGGTGGTAATTGGCTGGATTGAATTTGACCTTTGTGCAGAACATGCCTGGGAAATTGTGGATGTCAACATTCCAACTCTAATCCCAAAATTGTTTTAAATAAATGGAATTTATATCCTGATGTGATTTTTCAATCCTAGCACTGAACTAATTTTGGTTCACTTTAAAAAATACTGTATAACCACTTGGAAATTCAGTTTTGTTTCTGCTCATTCAGAGTAATGCTACACACATCATGTATATGAATGGATTGCATACCAAACAAATGACTGGAATCATCACCAGACTTCCTTCTGAAGCAATTGACTTCACTTGTGTATACCATCGTCAAAGAACCGTGCAGCTTGAATTCCCAATACAGCCAAAAACAACGCAAGTATTTTTTATGGTTACTGTTGCTTGGTGAAATGTTTTGACTTTGCTTGTATTATGGAACTGACAAATTCCCACTTTTCAATAGATTGTCTTGTGTCCATGGAAATGATGAAGCCTTGTCAAATCAACTGGCTTTTGATCTCTACTTTAACCAGCTGAGATCTTCATTTGACATTAGACTGGATGAATGACAATACTTTCTCAAATCCTAATTACAGAGCAAAAAAATTAAAACCCAAGCTCTTGTTGCAAGAAACTTTCTCGCCTAACTTTCCAGATGAATTCTGGAAGGTACATGGATGCAAGGGGCTAGATTCTGTAAGGCATCCAGTCTCTAAACATCCTTCTCCCAACTGCTGACACTATTGCCTAGAGCCAACTTTACATCAAGTAGACAATCCTCTGAATTTAAAATAGTTTGCACAGAATTGTTAATCCTTTTGAGCCATCAAGAAACGCCTTTGCAGTTGAACCAAGGTAGGAATTTGGGAATTGTTGGTATAGGTTGAATATCCTCTATCCATCAATCCAAAAACACTAAGCTGACTGATCCAACTTGCACATTACCTTGGCACAAATGTCACCTGCCTTGCACCTAGTTTCTGCCCAAGTCCTAACAGCTACCAAATCTGCATGGAAATGATACCTTGTACTTCTATATAGATCAGGCACAAGTGTCCAGCCTGCCAGAGGCTGTTTTTCTTGCTTCACAGCTATAGGAATGCAAAACTTTTCTCCCAATTTTCATGGGTAAATCCACTTTTTAAAATCCAGTTCTACTTGCCTTTCCATGGTTCAATCTTCACTTTTTCAATCTTTACTTTTTCTGGTATCAAACCAAAGGTAGGCTGCAGCTATCTAGCTTTTAATTCTCCATTCTAGATGTGCACTTGACCCTCCACTCCTTCCTCAGTTCACTGCCTAACAAACACTTCCTTGTGAACAGAAATTTGCAAGGAACCACCTTACTGTCATTGCCCATATCCATGAGGTGGTCCTGACCAAAACACTATGGGTAAATTAGTATTGTACAAGGTGATTTTCTTCCCCCCCCCCCCCCCCCCCCCATCAGCAAATTCTGTCTGTAGTTGGGTATCATTTGTTTTATCTTTCTGCCACTGCTCAATGAGCAACTTGGAAGAAATGGGTGGTGAGATCAAGTTTTGCCATAATTCTTATGCTGTGATGTGATTTTTAATGAAGTATATTATTTCTTTAGAATTGCAGTGCTACATATGCAGGAAGGAATAGTCATTGTATCAATGGCTTTATATGAAAGCTCCAAGTATGAGAATGCTTATGTGGAGTTGCCAGTTCTCTCTTGGACTGAGAGACTGTACATCAGTGTGAAAATTGAACCAGGAGAAAATAACTTTTTTGACTTAACAATAAATGACTGCTGGGCTACACCAACAAAAAACCCAGATGCCTTGCCCCAGTATTACTTAATTAAGAATGGGTAAGTAAAGTGTATATAGTGGCCTAACATGTGTTGTGCTGGTATAAGTTAGTTGCATATGAGCCTAATTTCCAACTGCTTGCATCTACTGGCATTGTTATTTAACTTGATTCCAGATGCCCTATTGATGAAACTGTGCAATATCACAATCAAATTGGAAATGAGACTATGGCCAACTTCAGTGTGCAGATGTTTCGATTTGTGAAGTATCCAGTAGTGTTCCTGCATTGCAGAACTGAAATTTGTGCACCTGACAGCCTGGAGCCTTGTATGATTGTAAGTTGTACTCCCTAAGATTATAGCATTGATTGGACAGTTTTAAATTTTAAACTTCACATTTTCACCTTTACTTTCACCTAGAACTGTCCTGGCCCATCATCACCCAAGACCAAAAGGGATACTAACAGTCAATATGAAGGATTATTGACTTATGGACCTATTCATTGGGCTCGCTCTAAAACACATGTGCATGAAGTTGGTAAACCTAGTAAGTTTTACATGCAAGTTTTTATTGTTCATATTCTGGGGTGGGCATGATGTGTTGGAGCAGGCTCCAGGAACACTGATCTGTTTCCTTCAATGCTCATTTGCCTTTGGGGTAGGTACATCACATTTGACCTGTCTGTTTCAACCTCAACTGTCGGAATGGGAATTTACAGGGTGGTAGTGTTGAGGTTGGTACACTGCGTGCTGACTGATTCAGCTCCCAGATGACTTTGATGGGTTCTGCACTCTTATTCCAAATTGAGAATTCTTGGACAATTAAATTACCATCCAGTGGCTAGACATGCCAGCTGCTCTGTTTTGAATGCTTGATCCACCACAACCTGCATAATTTCGTTTTCTTTCCCTGCAGACTTGATGATTGCTACAGTTCCTGGTATTGCTGTGTTATCTTCCATGGTGTTCCTTGTCCTTGCAATTACTTTGGCTAAAGTAATGAAGCGACCAACTGGAGTTGTTTGAAGCTCTTCAATGAATGTAAAAGACAAACCAAAATAAAGTTGACCTGCATAACTCATGGGGTAGGTGTACAATCCATGTTGCTGTGGCCTAACGGAGGCTAGCTGGTTTGTGCTTTGAATGCCTCTGCACCAAACCATCAGTCCAGGCTTGTAATTGACAATTACATCTGGTTAGTATTCATTCAGCACATTGTTTAAATCACCATGATGGTGGATTAAAAGTATACATTTTAATTTCTTAGCTCTGGTTACAGCACGCTTGGTTGCAGTGTGCTGGGATTGATTGATTGGGGGAAAAAAAATTATAAAATAAAAAATGTATATTAAAAAAAATGTATCAACAGGTTGACACACCCCAGGGAACATACTTACCAGCAATCAACTGTGGCATTGCCAACTGCCACTTCAGTAAACCCCAAATATTGCCTCCACTATCCTGGCTAAGACACGAACACTCCACCCAGAATCTGCCCAATCTTTCACGACCTCAAATGTGTGCATGATTCTGATTCCCCACTCAATCTGCTCTCTGAAAGAACCCACTTGCTCTCTCCTGAGGTCATCTGCACCACCTTGTACTGTATCAGACTCATCCTTGCAAGAGGTCCTGTTTATCCTTTGCAGTGCCTCACTCCTACTCTGAATTAATCTCTCATTTCTCCTTTTCTCTATCTTTACACCCACTTGCCTCCCTAACCCCCCCTGTCATGTATGTGTATATCCCCAATTCTTCCCTTCTCTTCCACACCTCCTCCTCTGGAAGCAGCAGAGTATCACAGCAACCTAGGGAATCCCCTCCAGACCTTTCGTGCAATCCCTAACCTGCAGATACTTGAACTCTAACTCCCTTGGCAGCTCTACTCTTTAGCTCCTCCAGACTGGCAAACCCTTCCTCCAAATACAGATTCCTCATCTCCTGTATAAACTATCCATCCCATCAACTCCAATCCCATGATTCTCACAGCAGCGTTAACACTAACATACCTTCCATCCTAAAATGCCTCTTCAGCTGATTCCATATCCTCGCTACCAAGCTCCCTGAATACCTACCCTGCCATTGGCAATGCTGCCATCACCATAACCCTCACTAGACCCTTTGCAAGATTCATCCTCTATCCTAACACACTCCACCCATTCTCCTTCCCACCACTGCTGCACCCTGTCCACATTTGGCACTCAATTATATTGAAGCAAATTCAGCAACAACAACCCCTGCCTCTAGTAGTGCCCTCTTGACCCTTGGCACCTTCCCCACCCATAAGTCCAAAACGATTGTCTGATTTCCAAAAAAAAGCCTTTGGTATAAAGATCAGGAGAGCCTGAAAAATAAACCATCTCGGCAGAATATTCATTTTCAGCACTTGGGACCCTCCCTGCCGTTCAGCACTTGGGACCCTCCCTGCCAGCGTTAAGTGCAGTGTATCCCACCAAGACCCTCTCTGGCTTCCTCCACCAACTTTGTTAAATTCCACTTATGGAGCCCCGTCCATTCCCTTGTCAAATCCCAAATTTCTTTACACAGTCTGGCCTCAATAAAAGTAGAGATGGATTTGCAGGTACAGCATTAGTTATTTTATTTGGCTTGCAAGCCTGACTCCGTTCACAGCGGCACAAAGCACATCTTGCTTCGTACACCTCTGGAATCAAGTGAGTCTGTAGAACAAAAGTCTCTACTGATACATTCAAATGGCATCAAGTTTCACATACACGATTCCCATAGGTCATCCTATACCCATCCTGACCTGGTAATACATTCTGATTGGTTCCCTTCCTCTGGCCCCACTTCCAATCCCTTCCTCTGGCCCCTATTACCCAGCATCCTTTTCTCCTCTGGTGGACACACTTCTTGCTTTGCCATGCGGTCTGAAATCCTTTGTCTGTGAACTCACCAGAATGAGACTGGCCTATCTCTACATTACAGTAACTATTATCTCAAGTAACTATTTTATATCACATTGGTCATTCCCTCCTTATCATTCCATGATAACCGAGCTATCCAATTCATAGCTACGGTCCCACATATAAAAAGATCCGTCACTGCATTTCCAATTCCTGGCTGAGCCCCCCCCTTCATCTGCTGCACCCTCATGGATTTTGACAGCTAAGATTTTAGGGGTGTTGATCTGTTCCAGTGCACCATGCATTCTACCCATCACATATTAAGGATGGCTAAGCCCAAAGATTCAGCCAATAGCCACCACTAAATACATGGCCATATTTATCAACCAATCCTTCCAACCTCCAAATCCCCAGTTACCCCAAGCGCCAGGATCCTGCATTCTGTCCAGGTGATCCTGTATGTGATCCATAAATTTAGTGATGTTAGCAGTCAAGTCCTGAACTCCCATGATACACTTGCCCTGCACTATGGCGCATGCCCCACCCTCATGGGCCAAAAAATAGTCGAGCATACCGGTTCTGCATTGCAAACAACCGTAGCTGAGACAATTCCTTGGTTATTGCCCCGAGGGCTCCCAAGGTTTCATTTCCCAAGATGGTAAGGCCACAAATAATAATTCCTATTGCTGACAGCCAAGGAACCCCCCAGTTTATCCAGCTTCGAAACGCCCATTTGGGCCGCCTAGCAATGCGGAAAGCCCTAGTACCAACAGTGATATGAGACACATTCGCCCAGCTACAAAGGAGCTGGAGGCTGGCGTTCAATGGAACGCAAGTGGTGTTGTAACAAACGCATTGGCCAGACGCCTGGGTGATATGGCACCTCCTGTCCGTACAGGTGGGGAACAGACATGTTTATATTCGTTTCCACCTCTACCAGCAAACAGCCGTATCCTTCTCTGCTGAAACAATTCTCGTACGACCGGGAATCCGTATTGGGAGTGAAGTGGCTAGGTATATACGCCCTCCACCGTTGCAGCCTATCACACTGTGAATGGGAATTACCCCGAGGAAGGGGAAGGCAAATAGCCGGTGGTGCTGAACCCGGATCGTAAGGAAGAGTGACTTGCTCGGGCGGTGGCTCGGAACGCTGACAATGAACCACCATTTGGGGAGTGCCACAAAGCGGTGAAACAGAAAATAACCTAGACACCGCTGCGGGGTTCGGGTAGCAGACAACCCGTCCGTGGCCATACAAGCGGTGGTAAATCTCGTAGAAGTGATTCATACTACCCAGGTTTTCCTCAGTTTGGCCTTTAACTAAATTAAGTGTATCTCCCGGTAACCTACGTTCTAGCTGTACTTCCCTTCTCACACGCCCTGTCCTCTCTCTAGTCCCTCTCTCTCTCTCTCTCTCTCTCTCTCTCTCTCTCTCTCTCTCTCTCTCTCTCTCACAGCCTCTTCCTACGCTCTCCTGCCGGCCTGATGTTACCTTTATTGCATCAATCTTAACACATCCAAAATCAAATTTACATGTATTCCAAAAACAAGGCAAATGTCCATGTAATGTTCCCTTCCCATCGCCGGGACCGGTGCAATTGCTTCATGACTCCTGCATTCTCCTTAACTTTGACAACCTTCCATGAGTCGATACCATGTCTTCGTATATGGGGGCAGCGAAGAACATCACCTTTGCATAGGTGATGTATCCTTGTAGATTGGTTGGGGTTACAAATGTAGATAATATTTCCCTTTTCCATGTCTGTCGCCAATAACACCCCAAGCGAGGTGAGGCCGAATATCACACAGACGGTGCGTAGCCACCCCATCATGCTCCACACCTGTAAAATAGCACTGGGGAAGGGAGGCAGGTTAATCTGTCCAAGAAAATGAGGCCCGTTATCCGAACTCAACTGAGCTGGTATACTGTACTGGGGAATGATTTCCCGCATCAGAACTTTAACCACAGTAGCAGCTTTATTATCGGTAGTTGGATACACCTCAACCCATCTGCTGAACCCATCCACAATGACCAAAACATATTTGTAACATTGACACCTTTCCAACTCAATGTAATCCATTTGTAGCGTCTCAAAGGGACCACTGGGCAACGGGGTTTGCCCCATCCCACAAGAGATACCTTTTCCGGTGTTACATTGCTAACAAATCAAACACCGATTACTGATACTCTGGGCCAACCCCTGCATTTTAGGGTGCCACCAAGTGTCCAGCAACAAATCACTAGTCCCCCGAGCCCCACAATGAGTTGCAAGTCTGATGTGCTGGCGTGGTCCATAAAGAGGAAACAGAACCATATGTACAACCTAACCGTTTCCACATTTGTTTATCACTCTCAGGAGCGTCCTCCTGTAACCTTATGACGTCTTGGATGGTTGGCATTGACTTGTCAGAAGCAGACATATTTATAGTAGATCGTTTAGTCTGACTTAACATTTTAGGCACCATCACTTGCTGAATTTGCGCGGCTGTCCGCGCTGCACAATCTGCTTGTTCATTACCAACGTCGACAAGGGTCTTACCATTTGTGTGGGCAGCGCATTTAATAACGGAAATCTGCGTGGGCATAAGAAGGGCCTGCAGTAGGTCATTAGCTAAACCCCAGTGGGATATTTGACCACACATAATCATGTCAGGTTGTTCTGACGAAATATCACTCAAATCGTCCCTTATTGTGGTAGTTTCCTGAATCAAGGCTAAACAGTCGTGGCCAGGTGCGTCTTCATGGACAGGGGGACCACTAAGAAAACAGGCTGGATTGATAGTGGTACAGTGTTTAAATGTCAGACGTGGATTGTTCAAAAGGTATATCTCATACCTATTATGACGAGCTGCGGTAAGATGCTGAGTCTGCAGTTGCCTCAGTAGTGCGATGACCGAGTGGAAGCTATACACCGTAATATCCTGTTGGAGGGTGAGAGCATGTAACGGCTATGCGATGGCATTGATTGAACGTAAATCCTGTACTAATCGGTACTGGTCTGGTTTGGCTGGTTTAGGCACAGCAAGTATGGGGGTATTACATTCTGATTGGCAAGGGACCAAACAGCTCTTGAATTAATTTGTCTATAGACGGAGCAGCTTGGGATTTCACGGGGTATTGCCGAATGCGAATGTAAGGTAGCTTTACATGATCCTTAATAGGTGTGACATTTGTCTTTCCCACTTGTGATGGGTATTTCGCCCAGACCTGTGGATTGACATATTCCAAAACATCACGTCCCCAGTGATGTTGCAGTCAAGTGTTAATTGTTTCAGGGACCTCAAAATATTTTATGGCAGTGCCGTCTGGCATGACTTGAAGTGCGTACTCTGTTGGATCCGAATGATCCACTGCCCTCCTTACCATTTGCCCCAGATCCCTGGCATGGTACTGGTCGTGGACCTGACGTGTAATATGAGGGCTTACCGAAGCTACTGTGGCCATAAATGTGGTGGTATTGTAACAAAATCGGCTGTACCTTCTTTTCCCGTGACTGTAACTTTGACTGGCCATTTGGTCCCAATTAATGGCCGGTATTTGTCCTCTAACTCCCTGTTTTGTCTGGTTCTGTCATAGGCCAGGGTAATGTGATGCAGTGAATGTTCAATGTCTAACGTCCACCACTGGGGGTGATAGTAATATAGCACTGTTGTCTCATCCTCCATGATTGGACTGTTACCCCTTCGTCTCCGTACTCTAGCTGTAGCTGGAAGATACACAGTAAATCACGGGCCAACAAGTTACAGTCCAATCCAGTAGTCACTACAAACTGATGATCTGCAGACTTATTCTCGTAAGCGACTGTCACAGGTTCAGACATAGGATACTCACACACCTGTCCTTAGAACCCCGACAATTGCTGCATGTGGTCGGATAATGGTAGTCGAAGTTCTGATTGCACAGGAGACATGGCTGCTCCAGTGTCGATTACAAATGAGTGATGTTAATCTCCTATCTGCAGAGAGATAATAGGTTCCCTGTCCGATTGGAGAGTCCTTATGACTAAATTAGCTAGTCAATCCTGTGTTGGGAAAGGGTTTGCCTGGGAGAAGTCAGTGTATCTCGTCTGTCCTCCCCTTGGTGGGTACCCCCTCCTTTGGGTCGGATAATCTCCTTCTGCTGCCTGTCTTTTAAAGGGGCATTCCTGTTGCCAGTGATCTGCACGGCCGCAATTAAAACATGCATTGCTCCCTCTATATCTGCCCCGTCCTCGTCTCCCAGTAGACCAATGGCCCCTCAGAGGGGGTGGCGGTTGTAAAGCTGTTGATGCATACAGTGGGCCATAAAAAGGAGCTGAGGGTCCCTTTGGGTGGGTTTGATATCCTCCCCCTCGCTGATCCACCCACCCACAGTCACAATATTGGGGCTCCTGCTGGTAAACTACCATTTCTGCCGTTTGTTGGGGTCGCAGATCATCCTTTTTCATTACATACTCAGTCTTAACCTTTGTAACTGAGCCTCCTTCCAGGCCTACACCCTCCTTCCAATAAAATCTGACTGCCCTTGCCATCTGGGTCTCTGTCCAATTCATGTTATTACATTTCACAGCAGTAGCCACAGAAGGTGGTAGGCAATGCATTAACATAGCACAATATTGAGGGGAATTCTGACCATTTTGATATGGCAAGTCGCCTGACTGCCCAAGGTAGATTTCATTAAAACGCTCCAGAAATTCCTCTGGCTCTTCAGTCTTCTTAGGTTTTAGGTCTAAGATAGCAGAAATATTTATGGGCTTTTGAAATGTGCTATTCAACGCATTCAGGATCTGTGTCCGTCTATCGTCGTCTAACGCATGGGCTTGCTGAAGTGTGGCGTGGCTAGCATAATTCAAGTGATTAAGATAATTGCGGTACTCTGCTGGGGTTAAAACCTGCTGGACTAGGGCCCAGAGGTCCCTAGAATCAGCGTGATAAATTGAGATGGTAGTTCTCAAGGAATCCACGAAAGCAGCAGGAGATTTTTTTCTATCTGGGATTGTAGCCATAATAGCCATCATCTCACTGGGTGTCCATGGGAAGTAAACGTCTATCGTGGGTTGCGCCCCGGCAGTCACCGCGTCCGGGTTTGGTATCTTCCTAATCGGCAACTGTCTCCGAATCTCACCAGGGGGCACTCTAGCTATTTCCTCTGGTTCTTCCAAAACTTCGACGTCCCTCCCTGTCACTAGAGGGAGTTCTTTCTCTTCAAAATCATCTGTTGCAGCTCCCTTTGTTCTCAATTTGTGGTTTCCCCTTGGTCTGGAGGGATTTAGGTGGTATGCTTAATTGTTTCTGGTTAGGATCAAGCCCTTCTCTCGCTGTCCGAGATCTGGTCCTAGAGCTAATTGGGCTTGCGGAACAGAGCTCCTCTTTCTCTACTGATCGTGAAGGTGGTAAATCGGGACCCACACTATCATCCAAAAGGGCTGGAGTTACTGGCATGATTGGAATCTGGGGAGCAGTGACTGGATATAAATTATTATACTCTGGTGGTTCTGGAATTAGTGCAGACAATGCTACAGGTGCAGTTGGAACTTTTACTGACATTTTTAAATTATTGAATTAATCATTTTCTGTCAATTCAAGGCCAGCCATTGAACTACGTAGCTCATCTTTTGTTTGACTCGAGCCTTTCCTGTCTCTACTTGCGCGTTTTTTTTTGTTTTTTTTTTGCACATTCCTTTTTCAAGACCTGTAATGGTTTTTTTTGGTTACCCTGTTCACTAATTGGAATTCCCATTTTAAGGGCATTGTCCTGCCAACTTGATAACATGATCTTATCTCTTTCCTCTTGACAATATTGTCTCCATAATCTAATTAACTCTTTAGCTTTCATACTTTGGCTCTTTTTTAAAAATATATATATTTTTTTAATTTGCTTATTTATAACCAATGGCAATTTTTTTTCCCTTGGCAAAACGATTGAAAAGGTTCTAACAGTGTTCTTTTAAAACTTAATGTTTGAAAATTCAAATTGAATTACTGCAACTTGCAAGCTTAGCTCTGATCTCAACTCCGAACTAAATTTACGATTTGCTTAACACAAACTTGTATAACATTTACAACTTAATTAATTCTTTATCTTAACAATTTTTCTTTTAACAAGTTTTTCTTACATTCACAAAAATGTTGGCAAAGTCAACTATCATCTCCAGATTTACACTTTTTAAAATGGTGTCCGTGATCTTCTTTAAGTTTCTATTAATTCACAAATAAAATGAGATAAACATTATTTCAAGTAAGTAAAACTTAAGATTCTGGCAATTTCAATCAATTGCTTTCGAAAATAATAACTTTTATCAAAGAGGTGGAGAAACCCACTGGTTTCCTTTAATTAATTCAAAACGTAACTTTGCTGGAGTTCACTGACTCAAAGGAAAGGTATCCGATTACACTACAGGCTGCTGCTGTTATCTCAAGGCCTGAGTGAGAAGCACTGTCTGTCGTCTTTAACTTTGGCTGCTGCTGTTAACCCTGTGAGAGACTTCTGCTTCAACCAATATGCAGCATCCAGCTCTATGGGTGTTCTTGTCTTGATTTATCCAAGCAATTCCCCACAATCTCAACTAGTCCTCAGAACTGCGCCCTTCGCCACCACAGTCCAAGGGTACAATTTTAGCTTAATCAACTATAGATTTAAAACACTCACACATGGAGTTGAACCATCTTCAGATTTAAAAACACTTATTTAACTGACCCCTCATCTGCTGAAATCACATCAGTCGTCAACAACACAATTAACCCAAAACTGAACTATCAATTATGATATCCCATCAGTTTAATTTGCTAATCCCCAGACTGACCTTTGATTTCGTCGAGACGATCTTTCCGTACCAACCGCGAGTGACCAGACTAATCAGACGATAAGAAGAGGGGAAAAAGCAATGCGCGGTGATTTTCCAGCTATACATTGTGGGCCCCGTCTTCCCACTCTCCCTGTTCATAATCAGTCTAATTCTGATTTCGCAATTGGTCAGAACCGTCTTGAGAAATCCCGGGTTTTCGGCACCAAATGTTGAATCCCAAGTTTCTTTACCCGTCAGTCTGGCCTCAATAAAAGTCGAGATGGATTTGCAGGTACAGCATTAGTTATTTTATTTGGCTTGCAAACCTGACTCCGTTCACAGCGGCACAAAGCACATCTTGCTTCGTACACCTCTGGAATCAAGTGAGTCTGTAGAACAAAAGTCTCTACTGATACATTCAAATGGCATCAAGTTTCACATACACGATTCCCATAGGTCAGCCTATACCCATCCTGACCTAGTCAGACATTCTGATTGGCTCACTTCCAATCCCTTCCTCTGGCCCCTATTACCCAGAATCCTTTTCTCCTCCTTTGGTGGACACCTCTTCCTTTGCTTTGCCATGCGGTCTGAAATATTTTGTCTGTGAACTCACCAGGATTAGACTGGCCTATCTCTACATTACATTAACTAATATCTCTAAAGTAACTATTTTATATCACATTCGTCACCCTCACTACTTGAATGCCCAAATACCTAAACATCATCCCTCATTATAAACCTATCCCTCATTACTGTAAATAGAATCCCCCTTAAATTTGCCACTGTCCCATCTCATTCACCAGGAAAACCAAATTGAGTTTATACTCCAAACCTTCCCAGCAGGCCCCAATCGTTCTCATACAGTCCAGCGGATCTGAAACATAGTGACACCCAATGTTCCCTCTGCCCCTTCCAGCCCCCGAGAGCCTGGCCAGCGCAAACTATGATGGTGAGAGGGCATCCCTGCCTCATATCACTGTGTGAGTTCTGCAAATTTGTATTATTCATCCTCACACTCTCTCCTTGGTGCCACATACAGCAGCAACACCATATACTTTAACATATGGACCTAGATGACCCACATTCCACCAGGTCCTTCCCCCTTTGTCAGTATTAGTGTGATTATTGCCTGTGCCATAGTCTCCAGCAGCTCCCCCTTCTCCAGTACTTCATTAAACATCCCCAACAGATGTGGGGCCTTCCCTGACTTCATACCCCTTTATCGCCTGCCTCTTTGCTTCCTCCACCTGGGGAAATTCCAGCTCATCCAGAAACTGTCCCCTCTCCCCAGGTCCGTGTTGCGCGGTCCCTGGCCCGGGTCCGTCTTGCGCGGTCCCTGGGCCCGGGTCCGTCTTGCGCGGTCCCGGGCCCGGGTCCGTCTTGCGCGGTCCCTGGGCCCGGGTCCGTCTTGCGCGGTCCCGGGCCCGGGTCCGTCTTGCGCGGTCCCTGGGCCCGGGTCCGTCTTGCGCGGTCCCGGGCCCGGGTCCGTCTTGCGCGGTCCCGGGCCCGGGTCCGTCTTGCGCGGTCCCGGGCCCGGGTCCGTCTTGCGCGGTCCCGGGCCCGGGTCCGTCTTGCGCGGTCCCGGGCCCGGGTCCGTCTTGCGCGGTCCCGGGCCCGGGTCCGTCTTGCGCGGTCCCGGGCCCGGGTCCGTCTTGCGCGGTCCCGGGCCCGGGTCCGTCTTGCGCGGTCCCGGGCCCGGGTCCGTCTTGCGCGGTCCCGGGCCCGGGTCCGTCTTGCGCGGTCCCGGGCCCGGGTCCGTCTTGCGCGGTCCCGGGCCCGGGTCCGTCTTGCGCGGTCCCGGGCCCGGGTCCGTCTTGCGCGGTCCCGGGCCCGGGTCCGTCTTGCGCGGTCCCGGGCCCGGGTCCGTCTTGCGCGGTCCCGGGCCCGGGTCCGTCTTGCGCGGTCCCGGGCCCGGGTCCGTCTTGCGCGGTCCCGGGCCCGGGTCCGTCTTGCGCGGTCCCGGGCCCGGGCCCGTCTTGCCCGGTCCCGGGCCCGGGCCCGTCTTGCCCGGTCCCGGGCCCGGGCCCGTCTTGCCCGGGCCCGTCTTGCCCGGGCCCGTCTTGCCCGGGCCCGTCTTGCCCGGGCCCGTCTTGCCCGGGCCCGTCTTGCCCGGGCCCGTCTTGCCCGGGCCCGTCTTGCCCGGGCCCGTCTTGCCCGGGCCCGTCTTGCCCGGGCCCGTCTTGCCCGGGCCCGTCTTGCCCGGGCCCGTCTTGCCCGGGCCCGTCTTGCCCGGGCCCGTCTTGCCCGGGCCCGTCTTGCCCGGGCCCGTCTTGCCCGGGCCCGTCTTGCCCGGGCCCGTCTTGCCCGGGCCCGTCTTGCCCGGGCCCGTCTTGCCCGGGCCCGTCTTGCCCGGGCCCGTCTTGCCCGGGCCCGTCTTGCCCGGGCCCGTCTTGCCCGGGCCCGTCTTGCCCGGGCCCGTCTTGCCCGGGCCCGTCTTGCCCGGGCCCGTCTTGCCCGGGCCCGTCTTGCCCGGGCCCGTCTTGCCCGGGCCCGTCTTGCCCGGGCCCGTCTTGCCCGGGCCCGTCTTGCCCGGGCCCGTCTTGCGCGGGCCCGGGCCCGTCTTGCGCGGGCCCGGGCCCGTCTTGCGCGGGCCCGGGCCCGGGCCCGTCTTGCGCGGGCCCGGGCCCGTCTTGCGGACCTGAATATTTGCAGATTCATCTGATGCACGTTTTTCATTTGCCTTGCGCGGTCCCGGGCCCGGGCCCCCTAAATGCCTCATTTATCTTGCCCCTGCTCCAACACCAGACAGGAATGGATGTTGCAGGTTCCGGGGTTTAGGTGTTTTAGTAAGCTCAGAGAAGGAGGCAAAAGAGGGGGAGGTGTGGCGCTGCTAGTCAAGAACAGTATTACGGTGGCGGAGAGGATGCTAGATGGGGACTCTTCTTCCGAGGTAGTATGGGCTGTGGTTAGAAACAGGAAAGGAGAGGTCACCCTGTTGGGAGTTTTCTATAGGCCTCCAAATAGTTCTAGGGATGTAGAGGAAAGGATGGCGAAGATGATTCTGGATAAGAGCGAAAGTAACAGGGTAGTTATTATGGGAGACTAACTTTCCAAATATTGACTGGAAAAGATAATTTGAGCACATTAGATGGGTCGTTTTTTGTACAATGTGTGCAGGAGGGTTTTCTGACACAATATGTTGACAGGCCAACAAGAGGCGAGGCCATGTTGGATTTGGTTTTGGGTAATGAACCAGGCCAGGTGTTGGATTTGGAGGTAGGAGAGCACTTTGGGGACAGTGACCACAATTCGGTGACGTTTACTTTACTGATGGAAAGGGATAAGTATACACCGCAGGGCAAGAGTTATAGCTGGGGGAAGGGCAATTATGATGCCATTAGACATGACTTGGGAGGGATAGGTTGGAGAAGAAGGCTGCAAGTGTTGGGCACACTGGATAAGTGGAGCTTGTTCAAGGAACAGCTACTGCGTGTTCTTGATAAGTATGTACCGGTCAGGCAGGGAGGAAGGCGTAGAGCGAGGGAACCGTGGTTTACCAAAGAAGTGGAATCTCTTGTTAAGAAGAAGAAGGAGGCCTATGTGAAGATGTGGTGTGAAGTTTCAGTTGGGGCGATGGATAGTTACAAGGTAGTGAGGAAGGATCTAAAGAGAGAGCTAAGACGAGCAAGGAGGGGACATGAGAAGTATTTGGCAGGTAGGATCAAGGAAAACCCAAAAGCTTTCTATAGGTATGTCAGGAATAAAATGACTAGGGTAAGAGTAGGGCCAGTCAAGGACAGGGATGGGAAGTCATGTGTGGAGTCTGAAGAGGTAGGCGAGATACTAAATATTTTTCGTCAGTATTCACTCAGGAAAAAGATAATGTTGTGGAGGAGAATGCTGAGACCCAGGCTATTAGAATAGATGGCATTGAGGTACGTAGGGAAGAGGTGTTGGCAATTCTGGACAGGCTGAAAATAGATAAATCCCCGGGGCCTGATGGGATTTATCCTAGGATTCTCTGGGAGGCCAGGGAAGAGATTGCTGGACCTTTTGGCTTTGATTTTTATGTCATCATTGGCACTATTCCTGTAGCCAGAGGACTGGAGGATAGCAAATGTGGTCCCTTTGTTCAAGAAGGGGAGTAGAGACAACCCTGGCAACTATAGACCGGTGAGCCTCACGTCGGTTGTGGGTAAAGTCTTGGAGGGGATTATAAGAGAAGATTTATAATCATCTAGATAGGAATAATATGATCAGGGATAGTCAGCATGGCCTTGTGAAGGGTACGTCATGCCTCACAAACCTTATCGAGTTCTTTGAGAAGGTGACTGAACAGGTAGACGAGGGTACAAAGAACAAAAATGTACAGCACAGGAACAGGCCCTTCAGCCCTCTAGGCCCGTGCCGACCATACTGCCCGACTAAACTACAATCTTTTACACTCCCTGGGTCCGTATCCCTCTATTCCCATCCTATTCATGTATTTGTCAAGATGCCCCTTAAATGTCACTATCGTCCCTGCTTCCACCACCTCCTCCGGTAGCGAGTTCCAGGCACCCACTGCCCTCTGCGTAAAAAACTTGCCTCGTACATCAACTCTAAACCTTGCCCCTCTCACCTTAAACCTATGCCCCCTAGTAATTGACCCCTCTACCCTGGGGAAAAGCCTCTGACTATCCGCTCTGTCTATGCCCCTCATAATTTTGTAGACCTCTATCAGGTCTCCCCTCAACCTCCGTCGTTCCAGTGAGAACAAACCGAGTTTATTCAACCGCTCCTCATAGCTAATGCCCTCCATACCAGGCAACATTCTAGTAAATCTCTTCTGCACCCTCTCTAAAGCCTCCACATCCTTCTGGTAGTGTGGCGACCAGAATTGAACACTATACTCCAAGTGTGGCCTAACTAAGGTTCTATACAGCTGCAACATGACTTGCCAATTCTTATACTCAATGCCCCGGCCAATGAAGGCAAGCATGCCGTATGCCTTCTTGACTACCTTCTCCACCTGTGTTGCCCCTTTCAATGACCTGTGGACCTGTACTCCTAGATCTCTATGACTTTCAATACTCTTGAGGGTTCTACCATTCACTGTATATTCCCTACCTGCATTAGACCTTCCAAAATGCATTACCTCACATTTGTCCGGATTAAACTCCATCTGCCATCTCTCCGCCCAAGTCTCCAAACAATTTAAATCCTGCTGTATCCTCTGACAGTCCTCATCGCTATCCGCAATTCCACCAACCTTTTGTGTCGTCTGCAAACTTACTAATCAGACCAGTTACATTTTCCTCAATCATTTATATATACTACAAAGAGCAAAGGTCCCAGCACTGATCCCTGTGGAACACCACTGGTCACAGCCCTCCAATTAGAAAAGCATCCTTCCATTACTACTCTCTGCCTTCTATGACCTAGCCAGTTCTGTATCCACCTTGCCAGCTCACCCCTGATCCCGTGTGACTTCACCTTTTGTACTAGTCTACCATGAGGGACCTTGTCAAAGGCCTTACTGAAGTCCATATAGACAACATCCACTGCCCTACCTGCATCAATCATCTTGGTGACCTCCTCGAAAAACTCTATCAAGTTAGTGAGACACGACCTCCCCTTCACAAAACCATGCTGCCTCTCACTAATACGTCCATTTGCTTCCAAATGGGAGTAGATCCTGTCTCGAAGGATTCTCTCCAGTAATTTCCCTACCACTGAAGTAAGGCTCACCGGCCTGTAGTTCCCTGGATTATCCTTGCTACCCTTCTTAAACAGAGGAACAACATTGGCTATTCTCCAGTCCTCCGGGACATCCCCTGAAGACCGTGAGGATCCAAAGATTTCTGTCAAGGCCTCAGCAATTTCCTCTCCAGCCTCCTTCAGTATTCTGGGGTAGATCCCATCAGGCCCTGGGGACTTATCTACCTTAATATTTTTTAAGACACCCAACACCTCTTCTTTTTGGATCTCAATGTGACCCAGGCTATCTACACACCCTTCTCCAGACTCAACATCTACCAATTTCTTCTCTTTGGTGAATACTGATGCAAAGTATTCATTTAGTACCTCGCCCATTTCCTCTGGCTCCACACATAGATTCCCTTGCCTATCCTTCAGTGGGCCAACCCTTTCCCTGGCTACCCTCTTGCTTTTTATGTACGTGTAAAAAGCCTTGGGATTTTCCTTAACCCTATTTGCCAATTACTTTTCGTGACCCCTTCTAGCCCTCCTGACTCCTTGCTTAAGTTCCTTCCTACTTTCCTTATATTCCACGCAGGCTTTGTCTGTTCCCAGCCTTTTAGACCTGACAAATGCCTCCTTTTTTTCTTTTTGACGAGGCCTACAATATCTCTCGTTATCCAAGGTTCACGAAAATTGCCGTATTTATCCTTCTTCCTTACAGGAACATGCCGGTCCTGAATTCCTTTCATCTGACACTTGAAAGCCTCCCACATGTCAGATGTTGATTTGCCCTCAAACATCCACCCCCAATCTATGTTCTTCAGTTCCTGCCTAATATTGTTATAATTAGCCTTCCCCCAATTTAGCACATTCATCCTAGGACCACTCTTATCCTTGTCCACCAGTACTTTAAAACTTACTGAATTGTGGTCACTGTTACCGAAATGCTCCCCTACTGAAACATCTACCACCTGGCTGGGCTCATTCCCCAATACCAAGTCCAGTACTGCCCCTTCCCTAGTTGGACTGTCTACATATTGTTTTAAGAAGCCCTCCTGGATGCTCCTTACAAACTCTGCCCCGTCTAAGCCCCTGGCACTAAGTGAGTCCCAGTCAATATTGGGGAAGTTGAAGTCTCCCATCACCACAACCCTGTTGCTTTTACTCTTTTCCAAAATCTGTCTACCTATCTGCTCCTCTATCTTCCGCTGGCTGTTGGGAGGCCTGTAGTAAACCCCCAACATTGTGACTGCACCCTTCTTATTCCTGATCTCTACCCATATAGCCTCACTGCCCTCTGAGGTGTCCTCCCGCAGTACAGCTGTGATATTCTCCCGAACCAGTAGCGCAACTCCGTCTCCCCTTTTACATCCCCCTCTATCCCGCCTGAAACATCTAAATCCTGGAACGTTTAGCCGCCAATCCTGCCCTTCCCTCAACCAGGTCTCTGTAATGGCAACAACATCATAGTTCCAAGTACTAATCCAAGCTCTAAGTTCATCTGCCTTACCCGTAATACGTCTTGCATTAAAACATATGCACTTCAGGCCACCAGACCCGCTGTGTTCAGCAACTTCTCCCTGTCTGCTCTGCCTCAAGAGCCCCATTGTCCCTATTCCCTAGTTCTCCCTCAATGCTCTCACCTTCTGACCTATTGCTCCCGTGCCCACCCCCCTGCCATACTAGTAGAGCAGTTGATGTGGTGTATATAGATTTCAGTAAAGCGTTTGATAAGGTTCCCCACGGTAGCCTATTGCAGAAAATACGGAGGCTGGGGATTGAGGGTGATTTAGAGATGTGGATCAGAAATTGGCTAGCTGAAAGAAGACCGAGTGTGGTGGTTGATGGGAAATGTTCAGAATGGAGTTCAGTTACAAGTGGCGTACCACAAGGATCTGTTCTGGGGCCGTTGCTGTTTGTCATTTTTATCAATGACCTAGAGGAGGGCGCAGAAGGGTGGGTGAGTAAATTTGCAGACAACACTAAAGTCGGTGGTGTTGTCGACAGTGCGGAAGGTTGTAGCAGGTTAGAGGGACATAGATAAGCTGCAGAGCTGGTCCGAGAGGTGGCAAATGGAGTTTAATGTAGAGAAGTGTGAGGTGATTCACTTTGGAAGGAATAACAGGAATGCGGAATATTTGGCTAATGGTAAAGTTCTTGGAAGTGTGGATGAGCAGAGGGATCTAGGTGTCCATGTACATAGATCCCTGAAAGTTGCCACCCAGTTTGATAGGGTTGTGAAGAAGGCCTATGGAGTGTTGGCCTTTATTGGTAGAGGGATTGAGTTCCGGAGTCATGAGGTCATGTTGCAGCTGATCAAAACTCTGGTACGGCCGCATTTGGAGTATTGCGTACAGTTCTGGTTACCGCATTATAGGAAGGACATGGAAGCTGTGGAGCGGGTGCAGAGGAGATTTACCAGGATGTTGCCTGGTATGGAGGGAAAATCTTATGAGGAAAGGCTGATGGACTTGAGGTTGTTTTCGTTGGTGAGAAGAAGGTTAAGAGGAGACTTAATAGAGGCATACAAAATGATCAGGGGGTTAGATAGGGTGGACAGTGAGAGCCTTCTCCCGCGGATGGAAATGGCTGGCACGAGGGGACATAGCTTCAAACTGAGGGGTAATAGATATAGGACAGAGGTCGGTTCTTTACGCAAAGAGTGGTGAGGCCGTGGAATGCCCTACCTGCAACAGTAGTGAACTCGCCAACATTGAGGGCATTTAAAAGTTTATTGGATAAACATATGGATGATAATGGCATAGTGTAGGTTAGATGGCTTTTGTTTTGGTGCAACATCGTGGGCCGAAGGGCCTGTACTGCGCTGTATCGTTCTATCTCCAGCCCCAGTTTGTATATTTCCCTGGACACTACCTGCCTCTGCAGCTGGTGCACCAGCATGTGGCTCACCTTCTCCCCATACTCTTATATTACACCCCTCTTGCCATACCACCCTCTGTTGTCAAACTGCCCCTGTAACTTTTTCCTACTCACCAACCCCTCTGTGGTGGGCACCCTACTTACTCCCTGTCCATCATTTCACTCACTAGACAGTCATGTTCCTCCCTCTTTTCCCTATCTGCACCAGCCTTTAAATTAAATAATTTCCCCCACCACTGCCTTCCATGCTGCCCAAAAAATGGCCACCTTCAACTCCACATAGTCCTTACCCTCGCTTTATCATAAACCTCCCATCTGCCAACAACCCCGAGCCAAACCTCCACCCTGGCCTTGCTCTCATCCTGCTCTTAAGGACTTGACCTATCCACCCTCTGCTCTAGGACACAATTGAAATCTCCTCCCATGAGCAACCGGTGCGAGCCCAAATGTGCCCCCCTTCAAAACCCACACCTTAATTTGGGTATATGCATTTACCAAAACCACTGGCTCCCCTTCCAATACCCAATTAAGTATCTCCCACCTGGATCCAAGTCCCTTTTTATTTTTGCTCGTTAATCTCCACACTCCTCGCTTTTTAAAATCGAGTGGGGAAAAACCTGCCTGACCCACCCCTTTCTTAAACTAACTGGTCCTTAGAGGTGTATCTCCTGGAGAAAGACTACCCCTGCTATCAAGCTCCAAGTAGAAACACCCACTACCTAGCCCATCCCCGGATGTTCCACATTAACAGCCTTTACTGGAGGCTTATGCCTCCAATCCTCTTCCTCACTTTGTCTCCCGCCCCCTTAATTCTACCTGATACCTTGCCCATCCCAGATGGTCCCTTGACCATGCCAGTTCTCTCCCCTGGCCACCCCCATCCTTCTGCCCCCACCACCTCACTTCCGCTCACCTGCTGTGACCCAATCTCCAGCTCGATGAGGAAGGCGCTCTGCTGACCTTGCCCTCCCATCCCACCCACCCAAATAATAATTTATCCTGCATCCCAGGCCACCTCCCCCAAAAGCAGACAAAGTCCCATAAAAGGGTTGGGGGAGGGGAGGAGATGGGAACATCATCCCCACAAGTTTTCACCCCTTACAATCCCAACAGTGTTTGGACCCCCACCAAACCAGAGGGGATGATAAATCCCCCAATCCATACCTTCACTTCAAACATGTTCCCAAGCACTAAGTGCCAGCATCCCAGTTCCCATGCATTGTCCACTCAGTTAATGCTCCTTAAGTCATTGGCTGCTTCTGAGGTCTCAAAATAATATTCCCAGCCTCTGAATGTCACCATAATTTCACTGGATAGACCACCTCAAACTGGATCTGCTGCCAGTACAGTACCGCCTTGGCCTTTGTTGAACCCTCCCCACTCGCAGGTACATTTCTGTCTGGCCCAACAGTCTTTCTCCACAAATTTGTGTGGAGTCTCATAATTATTGCCCACGGCAGCTCCCCAGCTCTCGGTTTCAGCTTCAGACCTATGCATTTGTTCCACTTCAGGGGTCTTATCCAATACTCCTTCCACTGCTAGCATCTTAGAGATGTGCCCTGTGACACTTGCACCTTCCGCTCCTTCAGGCAGGCCCATTATTCACAGGTTCTGCCTTCTCACGGTATTCTCCTGTTCCTCCACATTTGCCCTCAACATTTTACACATCACTCCTTCAATCTCCCAAATCTGTGACGCCTGAACCTCCAAACACTAACTCCTTCAGGGGTGCCACAACTCCTTTGGTGGCTTTCGAGCAATCCTCCTGCATTTCCTTCCTCTGCTGGTCAATTCCTCCTTGATAAAAGCCATCAACCGCTCCAGCTGGGGTCTTCTAGCTTGCAGCAGCCCTCCTTACACTGGCTGCTGTAGCACAGGTTTCCTCTAACTCTTTGGTCAGGTCTCAGTCTTCTGCTGGGTTTGGTAACCAGCAGACATGCCACTCCTGGGGGAAACACTCCTCCAACCTTTTCATTAAAATTCCACCCAGTATCAGGTTAAAGAGCTCTTTCATGTGCCTTTAAGCAGGAGCTGCCCTGTGTGCAACCACTCACCATGGCTGCCACCAGAGGTCACTCGTGTCTATTTGGATTACACTAGCTGCATCGCTTATTATCACAAGTAGGCTTTAATGAAGTTACTGTGAAAAGCCCCTAGTCGTGACATTCTGGCACCTGTTCAGGGAGGCTGGTATGGGAATTGAACCTGTGCTGCTGGCATTGTTCTGCATTACAAAGAACAAAAATGTACAGCACAGGAACAGGCCCTCCAAGCCCGTGCCGACCATGCTGCCCGACTAAACTACAATCTTCTACACTTCCTGGGTCCGTATCCCTCTATTCCCATCCTATTCATGTATTTGTCAAGATGCCCCTTAAATGTCCCTATCGTCCCTGCTTCCACCACCACCTCCAGTAGCGACGTGTGTGTGTGTGTGTGTGTGTGTGTGTGTGTGTACTCTGTTTAGCTGACTGTGCTAAACCAGCCCCTTTTTCTTAATCCTTGATTCTTTTCACCTATTTTGTGATTGGAGAAAGACACCACAGCAAAACATGATCCACAGCTGTTAGTAACCTGACAAGTGGTAGAAATGTTTGAAGGTTCTGTTATTACTTTATTCAAGAATCGCTCCCAGCGGATAAGTGTAGCTTGCAGTGGTTAAGGGGTATTGTTGTTGCCTTCATATGCACAACAACTACATAATGAACTTGGGAGGGCCAGAACTAAAATAAATGGAGCCATATTGCTACCTTGTAATTTATGAGGCTGGTTGTGTTTGATTTTGATTAGATGCTGATAGTTAACCAGTTTAGATGGAGGTCTGTATGTTTCATTTCATGAGGCTAGGTATGTCACGGAGGTGTAACACAAAGGATGGGATGTAACCAGTGTAGATCAAGAGCTCCAGGCAGGTTTGGAGCAGGACATTTGTGCCATTGGTGACATTCAACCCATTCAGCATGCTGGGAGCTTGCCATGGCAGCTACAAATGGACTGCAAGAGCAACTGGAGGCTGAGTTTTGGGTCTGTACTTGTTGGAGTTCAGAAGGGAGATCTTATTGAAACTTGCAGGATACTACGAGGCCTGGATAGAGTGGATGTGGAGAGGATGTTTCCACAAGTAGGAAAATCTAGAACCAGAAGAGACAATCTCAGACTAAAGGAGCGATCCTTTAAAACAGATGAGGAGGGATTTCTTTAGGTGGTGAATCTGTGGAGCTCTTTGCCGCAGAAGGCTGTGGAGGCCAAATCACAAGCGTGTCTTTAAAACCGAGATAGGTTCTTGATTAAAATGGGGATCAGGGGGCGAAACGGGGATCAGGGGGAGAAGCCAGTATAAGGGGATCAGGGGTTATGGGGAGAAGCCAGTACCAGGAAGTATGAATGAGGTTTGCAGAAAGAGTGTTGGGGGGGGGGGGAAGAAAAGAGGAGAGGGAAAGAGGTGCAACAGCACATCTCCCATCGGAGAGAGGGTGCCTGGTGAGATGGGGGGAAAGGTTGGGGGTGGGGGACATACACCTAGGGGACTAGCAGAGAGACAAGGGGGGGGGAAGGGCTCTAGGCTGGCTACGGCAGGTCACAACTGGCAGTAAGGAACACAAAGGCACCACAATCATCCACTTTGGAGGGCCCCAAAACAAAGGGTAACCTGGGAGTGCAGGGGCTCACTCACATGGTGTATACATAGATGGCAACCATCCTGGGTGGCCCCTGGACAAAGGGAAACCCAAGAGCACGGGCCTGGCCTCCTGGTGTGTATGGTGACCACGGTCATTTTGGATAGCCCCCGAACAAAGGAAAACCACAGAGTGCAGGGGTGCACCCTCTATGATTGATACTGCAGGAAGGGGTGGGGAATAGAGACAGAAATCCCCCATCAGGATAGTCACCTGCAACAGCAGGGGACTTGAGGCCCAGTGAAAAGATCCAGAGTCTTTGCCCATCTGAAAAGTTTGAGAGCCGACAGTCTTCCCCCGCGACAGTCTTCTCCCGGGAGACCCCCTGAGGGAGAAGGGCCAACTGCGGGTAAGAAAGAGCTGGGTGGGACAGGCGTACCATTTGTGCTGCGGGACAAGGGCTAGGGGTATAGTCATATAAGAGGACAGCATTCACAGCGACGAGGACAGTTACGGACTGATGCACAATTAATAACTCTCGCGACAAGGGGAGTCATATCTAATCTGCTTTAATCAGCTAGAACTGTACCCAGCAGCTTCGATACAGAAAGTGAAGGCTGCTGGGATGGCATGGGTTCTTAGCCCCACCCTGAGAGGCGGGATATATGTACTTTAGCCAGTGGTAAACTCCTAGGTCTAGCTAATGGTCATTCACCTCTCAGGTACTGCAATACCTGGTATTACCACAGGGACCAAGGGGGATGAGGCGCCATGGTTAGTGGTGTTCTGGAAGGGGCACCAGTGGTTCTTGTAAAAGTGTTGCTTCCACCTGGGACAATGTGGAATTCATGAAAAATATCATGGTGGACCTCCCTGACATAGACACACACACTGACTGTGTACAGAACCCATGGACAGAGAGATCAAACCCCAAAAAGGGGAAAAAAAATCTCACATGGCGAAGGAACTGGGAGTGTTCATGGAACAGATGGGGGCAGTGGACCCATGGAGGTTCACACACTCAGGGAAGATGGAGTTCTCCTTCTCTCAGGTACACTAGTCTACACCAGGATCGACTTCTTTATAGTGGGTAAAGCCGTGCTTCCAGGGGTAGTAGGAGCGGAATACTCCACAATGTAATCTCCGGCCATGCTCCACACTACATGGATGTGAGCTTAGAGATTGGCTGTGCCCAACACCCCCTATGGAGGCTGGACACAGCCCTCCTGTCCATAAGGCATTCTGTGAACTGATATCACAGGCCACAGGGGGGGTACTTTACCAACAACCAGAATGGGGAGGTCTCGCTTTGTCTTCGGCACGGCAATGCAACCTGTAATTTAACTTGCAAACTCAAACTGAAACGTGTAACATAAAGGGCGCGATTCTCTGAAATGGAGACAGAGTGTTCGTGCCATTGTGTTTCATGATGGCGCGAAACGAGTGCGGGCACTACCGATTCTGGCCCCCACAGGGGCCAGCATGGCGCTGGAGCGGTTCACGCCGCTCCAGCCTCCCTTCCCGGTGCAAAATGGGTGCCGTGCCAACCCGCGCATGCGCAGCTGGGCTGCGCCGACCCGCGAATGCACGCGGGACTTCCTCAACGCGCCGGCCCCTACGCAACATGGCGTAGGGGTTCACGGGCCGGCTGCGTAATAAAATGTGTCCGGGGCTGGAGAGGCCGGCCCGATCACAGGCCAGACCCCATCGGAGGCCCCCCTCCCCCGGATGAAGGAGCGCTTTTCCCGCCCCACAGGCCACCCCCCGACCCTACGTGCAGAGTTCCCGCCGGCTGCGAGCAGGTGTGAATGGCGGCGGTGGGACTCTGTCGTTTCCGCTCGGCCCATCAAGGCCGGGGAATCGGCGGCCCGCAACCGGTACTGCGCCAAACGCGCCGGCGCAAATGGCGCTGATTCTCCGCTCCTCGGAGAATCGCCTGCCGACGTCAGACCGGCGCTGTGGGAGAAAATGGCGCGAACGGCGATTTTCCCCTATGGTGCGGCATGGGAGAATCGCGCCCAAAGTGTGAAAACCAATAATATCATTAAAACACAAAGAATGTACTCATGGGAGAGCGACTTTAGCATTTTGTTCTTTGCTCCAGGCGGTTATGAACTTCGGGAGGGCTAGCAAAAGATGCCCTTCCTTTAGTATCGCTGGGTAACTCCTGGAACTCTCTACCTGTACCTGCACCACGATTGGCCCATTGTCACCTCTCTCCACCGCATTTACAGGTAGATGATAATAAATGTTGGTAATTTGGTCAGTGACGCTCACATGAATTGAAAGCGGATGACTGCGCGGTTTGACGTCTTGGGTGGGAAGGGATTTCCGGGAAATAAAAGCTTCCGTTCCTGACTGTTGGCGCCACTGAGCATGGAGAGGGAGTTTGGAGAGCAGGGTTACCCGGGACTTGCAGAGGGGCTGCAGGCGGACAGCTCCCCGGACAACCCGGCATCTCACTTCACCAACATCCATGCCCAGGATTTGCAGCAGAGGAGGCATATCGGCTCCGGAGGGTTTGGCGAAGTTTACAAAGCGCGGCACCGGGCCTGGGGGATTTCGGTAGCGATAAAGGTCCTGAAGAGGAACCCAAAGTACGGAGCGAGCTGCCACCAAATTGTCCCACTTGTGTTACAGGGCGTGGGCGCAGTATTACTGGGAAATAGCTGGTTGTAATCGGAGATTTACAGGAAATCCAAATAGTTTGTTAAAATACTGTGATGTGAAGAGTCTGTGCTGTAATTTTAACTGAAATATCTTCAGAAGCAGAAAACTCAGTGCTAAAAGGCAGCTGAACATTCACTGATCCTACAGATGTGTAATCGCTTAGCTGGCTGTGTAGGAAGGGGGGGGGGGGGGGGGTAGTCCTGCTAGATGTGAATTTCCTCTTTTAGTAAACAGAATATCTGTTTTACTCTCAATCACTGCAGGGACGAGCAAGCTGCAGATGTCCCACTTGTGGGCTGCTGGGTGTGTTGGATTTCTAATTATGGAATTGAAGAACTACTTCCTCGTTTTGTTTAACACTAGTGAAGAGCTTTACTACATTTTCATCTATTGGCAATAGAGCAGTATTTACTGTAGCTGTCCAACAAAAATGGCACTATTTATCAGACCTGCCCTTGGCCTTGCCAATCTCCATGAGATTTTGCACAGAAAATTGCCATTTGATAAAATGTAACCTTTTCACAACACTTGGGATCCAAATGGGGGGGGGGGGGGGGGCAGTGGTGCCATGGGACTGTCACTGGACTATCGACCCAGGGTAATTTCTGGGGACCTGGTTTCAAATCCCACCATGGTGGCACAGTGGTTAGCACTGCTACCTCACAGCGCTCGGGACCCGGGTTCGATTCTGCCCTTGCTTGACTGTGTGGTGTTCGCACTTTCTCCCTGTGTCTGCGTGGGTTTCCTCCGGGTTCTCCGGTTTCCTCCCACAGTCCAAAGATGTGCAGGTTAGGTAGATTGGCCATGCTAAAATTTCCCGTTGGTGTCAAACGGTTAGTTGGGGTTATGGGGATAGGGCAGGGGATTGGGCCTAGATGGGATCTTCTTTTGGAGTATGGTGCAGACTCAATGGGCCGAATGGCCTCCTTCTGCACTGTAGGAATTCTACAAAAATGGCAAATAGTGAAATTTGAATTCAATTGAATTAAAATAAGTCTAATGAGATGTGTCCTTATTTACTTGTACTGCCTGCAAGTGATTCCAGCGATTCAGTTGACTTTTAAATGCCCTCTGAAACGACTACAGCACAATGAAGGATGAAAACCAGGAACATGTTCATTGGAATATTGCATTCCATGTCAAATCGGGTAGAGAAAACAAAGTGAAAGAAAGCAAGTTTGGGATCTCCTTCACGTAGTCCCTCGAACGTGGACATCTCCCTCAAGCCTGTGGCAAAAACGTACAGGTGGAGTCCTACTGCACTGCAGCTACCACATGCTGTCCAGGAGACTCTTACCATCTGCTATAGTGGAAAGATTTTGCAGATCTTTTTGGTCAAACCATGAATATTCTATGGCAATCAGTCTGGGGAGTGCGACTTGAACACAGAGACACTACCCAATACAAGACCTCTAGAATCTTGGTTTGAGAGAGAGATAAAAAGCAAATCAATAAATATGTTTTTTTTTTTACAATCTCCAACAACAGTTAAAAGCTAAAGGATTGATACTTCACATTTGTAATAATTAATTTTCAGTCCCAGAGAGATTGCTTGACAGTAATTGGGACATCTTACCATTAAAATGGTAATCAGTTTGAAACGGACCAACCCTAACTATTTGTGTAGAGTTTGGTCCAGAGCTGCCATTCAAGTACATGAACATCAGACTGTTCAGGCTATTAGTTAACCGCGTTGTTGGTCAGGAGTGCAGACCAGGTAAGGATGGCAGACTTCCTTCCTTAATGGGCATTCGCGAACCAGATGGCATTTTACAACAAGTTGACAAAGGTTTCATTGGACCTTTAATTTTTGAAAAATATTGAACTTAAATTCCATTATCTGCCAAGGTGGGGTTCAAACCCAGGTCTCCAGAGCATTACCAGCGACAAAACCACAACACCACAGCCTCCCTTACCCCTGAAAAGTTGGCTGTGAAGTGCTTTTGGAGCATTCTGAGAATGAACACGATAAATTGTTGGTGTCCCAACAGTTTTTAAGTTGTGATGTTTTAATGCAGTTTTGCATTGCATTGTTTCCATATGTAATTTCCACAGAACTGAATTCTTGATACTAGCCATTGGTGCACTGTGGTTGGATTGTAAGACTGAGCAGGGTGGGAACTGAGACAGGGGCGACACGGTGGCACAGTGTTTAGCGCTGCTGCCCAGAGTTCCAGAGACCCGGGTTCAATTCCAGCCTTGGGCGAGTGTTCCAGCCTTGGGTGAGTGTTTGGAGTTTTTACGTTCTCCCCCTGTCTGCATGGGTTTCCTCTGGGTGCTTTGGTTCCTCCCTCAGTCCAAAGATGTGCAGGTTAGGTGGATTAGCCATGCTAAATTGCCCCTTAGTGCGCAAAGTTGTGTAAGTTAGATGGGAATGTAGGGTTACGGCAATAGGGCGGTGGGGGAGGCCTAGGTAGTGTGCTCTTTCAGAGGGTTGGTGCAGACTCGATGGGCCAAATGGCCTCCTGCACTGTAGGAATTTTATGATTGTATGAGAGATTTTGTTCATATAAGCTGTGATGGTGATAAAGTGTATCTGTGATCTGCATACAATTACAGAGATGAACATGGATTATTTGAAGAAGGAATGAAGATGCACAAAGCACAATTTGAGCACATTCTTCGGTTATATGGAGTCACTGAAATTCCCGTTGAGAATGGAATCCCATTGCTTGGCATGGTAACTGAATTCATGGAGAAAGGATCATTGGATAAACTCCTTGAGTGCAGGCTAGTCCCTTGGCCTCTCCGTTTGTGTTTTGCATATGAGATCGCTTTAGGAATGAACTACCTACATAACCTCAAGCCAGCCCTCTTTCACCATGACCTGAAACCTGCCAATATTCTCCTGAACAAGGACTATCGCATTAAGGTAAATTGAATATAAGGTCAAGCTTGATGCACTATTCTTAAAAAGCCAATAATATTACCATCGCTGACTTGTGCTCTTATGATCTCAGCAGTCCTGCTTTGGGAAGATTAGAGACTTATTTCAGAAATGGTGGCTTCTCTCCAGAGCCAATACCTGCAAAATAAAGAAAGAAAAGAAAAACAGCGAATGGTAGATATTAAAATAAAATCAGAATGCTGCACAGTAAGTCAGGCAGCATTTACCAGGTGAAAAGTTAAGTTAACATTTTGGATAAATAAACTGCCTGACAATCTGCAACAATTAGGCGGCACAGTGGTTAGCACTGCTGTCTCACAGCGCCAGGGACCCGGGTGACTGTGGAGTTTGTATGTTCTCCCTGTGTCTGTGTGGAACTCCTCCCACAGTCCAAAGATGTGCAGGTTAGGTGAGGTGGGGATAGGGCAGGAATGTGGGCCTGACTGGGGTGCTCTTTCGGAGGGTCAGTGCAGACTCGATGGGCTGAATGGCCCCGTTCTGCAGTGTCGTGATTCTATGATTCTTTTGTGAGCTGAACCCAGGGCTTGGAGGCAGGATCTACAGGATGCTGTTGGAAAGGAGGGTGAGACTTGCACAATCATTGTATGTTCATTGGGCGAGTATGCATTCCCCAATCGTTGAGGATAGGACGACAGGAAACAAAGTCACAAATAGCAAGTTAAAAGCAGCTCACATTTGCTTTCACATGAAGCTCTCGCATCCTGATTGCCATGGAATCGTCTCATTATATTTGTGGAACAGTTTCCACAATGTCAGATGACTTGGCCAATTCGGCACTCCTTCCTGAGTGAAAAGGAACCTTCTTGCTCCATGTCATCTTAAACTCATTGCTGATCTTTCTTTCTGCCTAGATCTGTGACTTTGGCCTAGCAAAATGGCGGCTATCCACCAGTCAGAATAGCAATAATGACAAAATTGAGGGCACACTTTATTATATGCCACCCGAATGCTTTAAAGGCATCAATACCAGAAACACTGTGAAGTATGATGTGTACAGGTAAGTAAGACAAGTTCCTCAATTACACTAAGGACAGAATTTTGCCTTGTGTTTCTGAAATCTGTTTTCAACAATTCAACAAGTTCCTCAATTACACTAAGGACAGAATTTTGCCTTGTGTTTCTGAAATCTGTTTTCAACAATTCATCAGACCAAGAATCCCCAAGTGTTATTTAAGTAACTCAAAAATACAAAATGTGGCATCAACTATTTGAGATCTCTTGGTGCTACCTGGCTGCCCTCCCAATTATTCCCACCCCCTTGCGATACTGTCTCTTGCTGGAGCTATTTTGTTGCCAGATTGCAAGGCTGTGTTGGCAGCACCAGCTGACGCTGAGCCAGCCCTGTCTATTGGATAGATTTTCACTTTGCTGTGGCCTTGTGGACCAGTGGCTTAACACAGTGATTGACTCATTTGAATATTTGGTTTAACAGTAGTATTGTGCCCGAATGGCAAGTTAAAAACGAATTACTGTATGTCTGCACATGGACATTTTCTAACTCACGTCATTAGATAAGAACACAGGAAACAGAGCAAAAGTGGACAATATGGGCTCCTTCATTCAGTACAACCATGGTGAACTTGGGCTTCAACTCCCCATATTCCTTGAGAAATCAAAAAATCTGTCCATCTCACCCTTAAACGTATTCAACAATGAAGCATCCACAACCCTCTGGATACAGAAATCTGACTGAAAATCTTCCTTGTCCTAAATGATTGCCCACTTCCCCTGAGATTGTGACCTTGTGTTGCAGATTCCCAGCCAGGGGAAATAACATGACAGCGTCGACTCTGTCAAGCCGTTTCAGAACCTTGAATGTTTCATTGAGACTTCTCACATTCTCCTCAATGTCTGAGAATATAGAGCTAATGTATTCAGTTGCATAGTAAGACAGCCTTCATCCCAGGAACCTGTCTAGTGGATATTTGCTGCACCACCACCTCGTTAGCAATCAGAACTTTATTTTGACTTTTTTCCTCACTTCGCCCACAGTCCAGCAATGTCATGGGACATGACACCCTGCGGTAGTGCGCGCTCAATTCCAGCCCCACATGACCCGGAATCGTAACACCAGCGAAATCAGTTTTATTTAAATACCCAAGGTCTTTGGTTGAGTCCAATAAACTAGTCACCAGGTTTGTAGCTTTAAAACATGAGTAACCTTTTATTAGCAATTAAACTAGAAAACATAGCTGGCTATCTACTGCAAAACCCTTCCTTTCTAACTCACACCACTCTTTACACACACACACACAGATAAACTACAAAGAGGGGAAAGGATGGTGGAAAGGGAAAGAAAATATTAATAAAATAAAAGGATCGGGATCTTTGATTCGCAGAGATGACTTCCAGTCAATATCTTTCTGAAGTTCAGGCTTCCAGTTTAGTACTTCCTTTCTTCCTGACTTGATATGATCTTCTCAGGTATGGTTGTCTACCTTCCCTGCAGGCTCCACTTCATTTGAGGTTCACAGCAAAGGATACACTAGACACTCCCTGCTTTCAATACAGCAGATCAGTTATTTAATTTCAGCCCCTAACAAGCAACAAGCTGCAGGTTTTGACACACTGAAAATATTTTCAGCTTCCGCCTGCAGGCAGCATAGAGAGAACACAACTCCCTTCACTTCTGTGTCTGATCACGTCTGGAAGGGCCTCTCAGAAACATCACCCATCAGGAACCAATCGCTGACTGTTATTAGGCAGAACACTCTGCCTGGCCAACCGATTGGTTGCCAGTTAACCAATCAAAACGATTCCCTCCAAAACCGGTTCTTCCCATCTAATTGGTACTGAAGAGTCTGGGGCTTCTTGTCCCAAACACAAAGCCTGAGAATACAGTGTCCTACAAGCAGGCTGTTTTAAACTTTGAGTCTTCTGCTTTCTTCTCTCTACTTAAAGGCACATCCCAATTATTGATCCACAAACCAAACCAATAAAATAAAGTCAAAGAAATGTGAACAAAGGAAATAGACAGGAAAGATTCTTACACATGAGAGATCTGCTGATATGTAAAAGATTTAATATATGGCTTGGCCATGTTTTGTCCAAGAATGGAAGCCTGTTATTTCCCACTGGAGATATTTTGACAATTGTGAATTTTTCAGCTCACCCATGTCTGCCTCAGGACAATTGTATTGAATTCAAATTCAAGCAGTGGGATTCTAGCCAGGACCCCCAGAGCATGCTCTAGGTCAGCGGATTACCCTATTTTAGTGCAAATCAAATAACCAAGTAAACTAGATCAAACAAACTGAGGGTCAAATGAAAAGGCAGCCCCTTAAAAGGATACTGCCCTTAAACAAATCACAAATGAAATGTAAAACATCAAAGCAAAACGTGGTTAAGAGGGTTAATAAGATACCCCAGACCCTGCGGTGCAATGGGCGCAGAAGGTCTCGATGGTGCCAGCGGACATCTCCAGTGACACCAGCCCCCCCCCCCCCCCGTCTTGGAATTAACATGCCATAACTTATTAGGCTAGCTTCAGACTCTTTCTTCCTCAATTTACAATTATTGGAATTAACATCACACTCCCTGCAGTCTCCCTGCCACACCCACACACATACACACACATACACACATACATACACACACACACACTCTCACACGCACACTTTCCTTTGCCACATTCCTCAGGATACACAGTCATTACATCTGAGAGCAACAGACCAGACTACAAGCATGATTTGTGGTGTAATCCTTTGGTACTTAAAAATAGCACATCCTCCAATATGCTGAAAGGATTACCAAGGGTGGCCTACACATCGTTTGAAAAGCTTGTAAATCATTGAATACCAGGTCCACAGGTCATGAAAGGGGCAACACAGGTTGAGAAGGTAGTCAAGAAGGCATACGGCATGCTTGCCTTCATTGGCCGGGGCATTGAGTATAAAAATTGGCAAGTCATGTTGCAGCTGTATAGAACCTTAGTTAGGCCACACTTGGAGTATAGTGTTCAATTCCGGTCGCCACACTACCAGAAGGATGTGGAGGCTTTAGAGAGGGTGCAGAAGAGATTTACCAGGATGTTGCCTGGTATGGGGGGCATTAGCTATGAGGAGAGGTTGAATAAACTCGGTTTGTTCTCACTGGAACGACGGAGGTTGATGGGCGACCTGATCGAGGTTTACAAAATTATGAGGGGCATAGACAGGGTAGTTAGAGAATTTTTCCCAGGGTAGAGGGGTCAATTACTAGGGGGCATAGGTTTAAGGTGCGAGGGGCAAGGTTTAGAGGAGATGTACGAGGCAAGTTTTTTTACACAGAGGGTAGTGGATGCCTGGAACTCGCAGCCAGAGGAGGTGGTGGAAGCAGGGACGATAGTGGCGTTTAAGGGGCATCTTGACAAATACATGAATAGGATAGGAACAGAGGGATACGGCCTCCGGAAGTGTAGAAGATTTTAGTTTAGACGGGCAGCATGGTCAGCACAGGCTTGGAGGGCTGAAAGGCCTGTTCCTGTGCTGTACTTTTCTTTGTTCTTTGAATATGCACAGAGACTTGTGAATTGTAAGCACCCAACACTGCCTACAGCGTACTGTTAGCTCAATGAGCCAGGAGCTCTGGGAGTAGTGCCTACAGCGTACTGTTAGCTCAATGAGCCAGGAACTCTGGGAGTAGTGCCTACAGCGTACTGTTAGCTCAATGAGCCAGGAGCTCTGGGAGTAGTGCCTACAGCGTACTGTTAGCTCAATGAGCCAGGAACTCTGGGAGTAGTT
Organism: Scyliorhinus torazame; assembly: GCF_047496885.1. Lineage (NCBI taxonomy): Eukaryota > Metazoa > Chordata > Chondrichthyes > Carcharhiniformes > Scyliorhinidae > Scyliorhinus > Scyliorhinus torazame. The sequence continues at coordinate 93,861,573 of NC_092716.1, forward strand.
TACAGTGGAATTGCTTATGGTGCTGACGTGTTTGAGAATCTGACTTTCACTTTCTGAGCTGCAGTTTTGTTTTGTGGCTAACTGTGCAAAGGTTCATTTGACTTGAGATTACTTTCTGCCTTTTGGTTATAAGCAGCATCAGCGATACTATTCAGATGCTTTAATACTTATGGTTGGAAATGTTGAGCAGCAGATTTAAAACAAAAAGTCACCGTAAGCAGACTGTTTTTAGTACATGATAGTTTGAGTAACAGTTTGGTTTATGATAGGGAATTGTCTTGGTGACTATCCTATTATATTATTGAAAATCCTTCTTGGGATCATTTAAGAGAATGGTGGGGAAAGCAAGTGATGAGGCCAACCAGCCTGACAAGGATGACACTCTCTGAACCCAGTGCTGCGTGTTTCTTCCCTGCAGATTGTGGGGGTAGGCGAGTGCCTGAGTCCCTGGGGGATTTCTCTCACATTTTCTCCACTTATAATATGGAAGGTAGCATTCTTCACTCGTTCCCAACCTGATCATTTCCCCCCTCCAGGACTTAATTTGGTAAATTTGGTTTATGCCCCCGCCAAGGGGGATGATCACATTGTCAATCAGATTGATTGCTTCGCCTTTAACCTGGCCTCACGCGTTTAATGCTGTGATGTTACTTGTTCCTGAAACAAATGACAACAAGTAACTTTGTGATCTTTTTCTATTCATAATCTTATAGCTATGGAATTGTCATCTGGGAGATACTAACCTGTCAAAAGCCTTATAAACGTAAGTCCAATGGGTAATGTGTTTCAATGGCTTCGGGCATGTGGGGAAATTATTATTTCTGATATATTGCAGAGAGAATTTGTCAATCTTGATATAGGTGTTGTCTGTAAATGATCAGGCACTTTGACCAGTTTATTATTGTTTTACCCAGGTGGCTTTATTTGCAAAATTAACAAAGGATAAACAGAGTTCACAATTCAACCCAAGTTTATGTTCAAAGACCGTAAAACAGTATTCCCTCCCAAAATTAAATCAACTAAAATATGCCCAAGATTCTTAATACTACCCGTGCCAATGAACATGATCGAGCTGCGGGTCCAATCCTCTGAGTCTCTGTCATCTCAGGGTCCTTGGTGGGTCTAGCATGCTGCTTCCATCTTTCCTCTGGTCCATCGTCGAGTCTTCTCCGCTGCCTCTGCGTCGATTCTTCGCTGGGAGTGTCCCTGGGTGCGCGATTCTTATCCTCCTCTTTGTGTCCTTCCAGAGGTTTTTCTGTCTCTCAGCCATGAGATCTCAGGATGGGGATTGCAGCACCCAGTGCGGTTACTGATTGCAACTCTGCAGGACAGCAGTAACTCCCCCCCCCCCCCCCCCCCCCCCAGGGATCCATCTGCATTGTCCGCCCATAACCTTATCCCATATAAAGTAACGGCGGGAAATCTAGGTGCCATAAAGTCTCGCTCCATCTGGGCAATCCACAATAATTGATCCATTTGAATGGGGCTGATTATCTCCCGATCTCCTGTTTACGGGACAGGCCCAGACTTGCCCGGCTGCTTGGCTCTTGTCATTATATTCAAACTCGGCTCTTTGAATTCCCATCAGGCTTGGCTGTGGTTCTGACTGTGGTTTTAATCTGTAAAGTTAAATTCTTAATTTAAAGTGTCCAACTGTATATCAGGCCTTTGCCATTTTACCACAGTCCCTCCTCTTGATCCAGTGAGCGTCAGCAAACCGGTTCACATAACTCTAACCAAGTTCCCAGACAGGCAAATATCAGAATTTCAGGCAAACAATCCTCATCCTGAACCCAGCATACATACATTCCATAGAGATTTTGTAGGCTCACTAGAAAAGTAGGCTGCTTATGTACAAATAAAATGGTTGCAAATACAGATAAATACAAAAATAAATAAATACACAATATAAAGAGAACCTTCAGAGTCGATTCCGAAAGGTGAGTAAATTTGCAGATGACACTAAAGTCGGTGGAGTTGTGGACAGTGCGGAAGGATGTTACAAGTTACAGAGGGACATAGATAAGCTGCAGCGCTGGGCTGAGAGGCGGCAAATGGAGTTTAATGCAGAAAAGTGTGAGGTGATTCATTTTGGAAGGAATAACAGGAAGACTGAGTACTGGGCTAATGGTAAGATTCTTGGCAGTGTGGATGAGCAGAGAGATCTCGGTGTCCATGTACATAGATCCCTGAAAGTTGTCACCCAGGTTGAGAGGGTTGTTAAGAAGGCGTACGGTGTGTTAGCTTTTATTGGTAGAGGGATTGAATTTAGGAGCCATGAGGTCATGTTGCAACTATACAACACTCTGGTGCGGCCGCATTTGGAGTATTGCGTGCAATTCTGGTCGCCGCATTATAGGAAGGATGTGTAAGCATTGGAAAGGGTGCAGAGGAGATTTACAAGAATGTTGCCTGGTATGGAGGGAAGGTCTTATGAGGAAAGGCTGAGGGACTTGAGGCTGTTTTCGTTAGAGAGAAGAAGGTTAAGAGGTGACTTAATTGAGGCATACAAGATGATCAGAGGATTGGATAGGGTGGCCAGTGAGAGCCTTTTTCCTCGGATGGTGATGTCTAGCACGAGGGGACATACCTTTAAATTGAGGGGAGATAGATATAAGACAGATGTCAGAGGTAGGTTCTTTGCTCAGAGAGTAGTAAGGGCGTGGAATGCCCTGCCTGCAACAGTAGTGGACTCGCCAACACTAACGACATTCAAATGGTCATTGGATAGACATATGGACAATAAGGGAATAGTGTAGATGGGCTTTCGAGTGGTTTCACAGGTCGGCGCAACATCAAGGGCTGAAGGGCCTGTACTGCGCTGTAATGTTCTATGTTCTATATACCGCTTGGCTGGGGTGCTGTATCATGGTTTCCACATCCAGGCGCCACATTAATTCCCTTGTCAATGACGACCAGGATGTATTTGTAACCCCCCGTGCCGGGCGGTAGGGGACCAATGTAATCAATCTGTAAATTTATCCCGCAGCCTTCTGTGGGTCGGGTGTGCCTCAGTTCTCCCTTGTGAGTATACATGTCGGGATTGCTTTAGGCACAGACTATGCAGTTATCAACGTAATGTCACACACCTTTATCTACACCTGGCCACCAGCACAATCCCTTAATTTGCTCACCGATGGCTCCTGTCCCTTGGTGGCCCTGGACATTGTGGTTTTGGGAAATAATTTTGTTGGGTCCCTGGTCGGTACCACATATCGGCCATCCTCAAGGACAAGCCTGACCTTTATGGTAATTGTATCTCACCACTTGTCAAAGGAGGCGGGGAGTGCCCCTTCCTGAATCTGTTTCTGGTCTGAGCTTGTTTAAAGTCTTCGACCTTAGGCTGGCTTAAATTCACGGCATCGATCCCGTCGGGAAAGGTTTCCCGTCTGCCGAGCCAAATCCCCTACCTCCCCACAGTGACAGGAAGTCAGTTAAACTATGGCAGACATACATGCTGTCTGAGTGTTTGTCTGCCGGTGTGAGGAGCTCATCAGGGTGGCTGAACATGTCAGTTACAGCCACTAGCTCTGCAGCCTGGCTGCTCGTCTGCGTGGGAAGCCTTCAGGCTATCTCTCTCAGGGGCTTGCCTTGCTGGTCTTTCACATAAATTATGCACCCTGTGTTTCTGTTCCTGTCCTCCATCATAGAGGATTTATCTACAAATATTTTCATGGTCTGTTTTTCTGCTTCTCTGGGCCCTCCCCTTTTTGTTTTGCCATAAATGCTGTGACCTGGCACTCACGAGGTTCCCCTCCTTACCTCGAGTTTTCCGTTAGGAAGGTGGGTGGGGGTTTGGGTACTCATTATCGCGATGTCGCGGTCCTGGAGCATGAGGATCCAGTGCTATACAGTTTTGATTAACTGTCCCATCCTTAATCCAGCCATCCAACAATAGCTGTTATGGGGGTGTGCTCGGTGAGAATGGTTAATGGGTATGGGCCAAAGATGTAGCTAAAACATGGCACTGCCCAGAAAACTGCTAAAAGCTGTTTCTCGTACACAGAGAAACCCTGTTCAACTGGGGTTAGGAGCCATGAGACATAGGCCACCTCCCCGACTCTCCTGTGGTGCTCGTGCAGAGGTATGGCTGCCAGTGTCCTGTCCGTGGCGGCTACTTCTAGTGCAAAGAGGACGTCTGGGTTAGGTACTTGCAATGCTGGGGCCTGAGTTAGGGCCTGTTTTAACTCCAAGACAGGCTGTGTGTGGTGCTCAGTCCATTTCCGTGGACATCAGGAGGTCTGAAAGGGGGTCTTTGGTGGCAAAACCGCCGATGTGGTTTCAGCAGACACCACCAAGCCCAGAAAGGAGCACAACAAGCTCAGGTCTTTTGGCAGGGGAATGCGTGCTATCGACTCGATTCGCTTCCTTTCTATTTTGTGCTTCCCCTCGGTCACTACCGTCCCAAGTATGAAACCTGTGATCTCATAATCTGGGCTTTCTTGGGGTTGATCTGGAGGAGGAGATCGATTACATACTGCACCAAACAACGGGTTTTGAAAGCCCTTCCAGACCCTTTGGGAGTCTCTGGTGGAATATGGAGGGTTAGTTATGGAAGCCCTGTGGCAGGCATGTCCAAGTATATTGCTGCCCCTGAAAGGTGAAGGCAAACTTACCTGGTATTGCCGGTCCAGGAGAATCAACCAGAAGCTGTTGCTGATGTCCAGCACTGTGAAATACGTGCCGTGTGGGGCCTGCCTCATCATGGCTTCAGGGCTGGGGGCTGTGACCTGGGTGGATCAATTCAGTTCCCGGTAATTGATTGTTAGCCTCCATGTTTTATTTCCAGCCAAATCAGCGAATTATTGGTGGAGGCAATATTATTATTGGTTCAGTACTCCCTGTTGTAATGAACTGTTGATTACTTTGGCCACCTTCCCCTCGGATTGCTTGGGGAAGCCGTACTGTCTTTGGGGTTTTGGATCGGGGCCTTCTATGATGACTTCCCTTATCATTCAGCCACAGTCATGTTTGTGGCTTGCGAATGTCTGTGTGCTTCGCAAGGATTCCTTGTGCCCCTGAGTCATCTGTCATGTCTGTGGGTTTTACCATAACTCCCTGATGGTGGAAATCCTATCAACATAGCTCCCTATGGTTACTCTGTTGGTGCCCCATTTGTCTGGGCCATCAACCAAAGACAACAATTCGCCGGGTCAAAGGAGAGATTACATTTCCGCATGAAATCAGAATGCACAATGTGTTCTGCTTCGGGGTGGAGGTTGACTATGATGACTGAGTGGTAGCACACACTTCCCCCAGTCTGAATTCTAATGGGTCCGGCTAGGACCCTTCCTGTAAGTGTCCTGTAAAGCCATTTAACATGATCTTCTTGCCAGTACGTCACATGTTATCCAAGACGCAAGATGCATTGAGGGTAGTGCGGGATCCACAGGAACTCGATGGGCCAGCCTCCTCCTACCTCGCCTTGTACCAGGGATCTCCCTATACTATCTCACTAGGCGTTACACAACCAAACCAGTGAAGCCTGACACCGTCACACCCTTGGTTCTGTGTCTAACTGGGGGTACAGACTGTATGGGTTATCTGTTTCCTCTACCGGGCAACCGCAGCCTGTTGGGCAGGTCCTTCCAGTGGTATGGGTCGGGATCTTTGTGCTGGAAACCACTGTTTTCTTTTGTTTGTCGGTGGGGTGCCCTACACTCTCTTAACATAGTGGACTGTCTGGCCGCAATTGTAACACCGTCCCTGCGGAGCTGAATACGTCGGATTCCCCTGGGGCTGATCTCTGCTTCTAGAGTTGGGAGGAGCATATGAGAGTGAGTATCCTCTGTAATTATCTCTATTCCTGTTGCACCCCCCTTGTTTCGCCACACGGTTCAAGTTCATTTGGACAAGGTTCCTTTTCCCCGCCCTTGTGGGTTTGGGCTTATCTACCTCATGTACTTCCTTCTCTCAGACACGGGTCATTCTCCGCATCGCCCTGCCTCGTGTATATTGTCAGCTGGGTCAATATCCTCACATGCCTTCCGACTCCCTTTGGTGGCATGCGAGACGAGCATTCGGATCCATATGGAGCTTGGTCTCGCCACCCATAAACTGCCATAATTTGCATCCATAAGTGACTGGCTTAAACTGTCGGGTGTTCCCATTTCTTCTGTTTACACTTATTCAGGCCGTCCAAGGGCAGCACGGTGGCGCAGTGGTTAGCATTGCTGCCTACGGCACTGAGGACCCGGGTTCGAATCCCAGTCCTGGGTCACTGTCCGTGTGGAGTTTGCACATTCTCCCCATGTCTGCATGGGTTTCGCCCCCACAACCCAAAAGATGTGCAGGATAGGTGGATTGGCCACGTTAAATTGCCCCTTAATTGGAAAATAATAATAATTAGGTACTCTAAAATTAAAAGAAAAAGTTCAGGCCGCCCACTGGGTCCCCTCTATCATATCCCACGGAAATCCAAATTGATGCCTTCATTTCTTCCAGTGTCCCCAGGCTACATTTTGGGGATTGGGGAAGGTGGAACATATCGCTGGGCTCAAGCACATGAAGTTCAGTTTTTCCTGCTCTATTTCTTCCCACTGTGCCCCTGGGTCACCATCCCCAATTCTGTTGTAAAGATGCACATAATTCCCCTTTTTATTGGCAATTGAGATTTTAATTTTTCGATCTCGCGCAGGCACTTTGAATGGTCTGCACAGAATCTATTTCCTTTCTCTGCCTGGTGCAGGACCTTTACTGCAGCCTGCAGATTGCCACATTTCTCCTTTAGTTCCTCTACTATTCGTTGTGCCGCATCTCGATCCTGGATCCCGCGCTGCTCTTTCTGATACGCCTTCTCGCATAGAGCCTGAAACTGGCTCATATGCAGCAGGCTGGCTTGGTTCCTCTGCTCTCATGCCTCTAACACTCTTCAGCTTCTCTATATTCTGTGCAGCGTCACCTAATTCCTGTTTAATTTTAAACTCTCTGCCTCTCTCCCGCGGAGCTGCTCCATACAACTAACGATTACAATCACCATACTTAACTTGGAAGCCCCTCTGTGCAACTCTTTTTGGGTATGGTCCCAACAAATTTTTCCTTCGGATCCCAGATCCAATATCGGGGTGTTACCCCATTCTACTCATTTGGGCCATTTTTTGTTTAAGTATCTCCTAGAGTTTCTTCCCATTTGGCACAACTTCCATTTCTAATTCTCTCTCTCCTAGGGTTTGTCATGGAAGTGTGAGAATCGGCCAGGATAGAGGTCCGGCTTTCACTAGATTCCCTCCCACAGAGTTTACCCAATGCCCTAACTATCGTCTTTCTGACTATGTAGTCAGCTCATCTCGTGTTACAGACATGGGTTTTTGGCCCAATTTACTGGTTGAATGCCTGTACTCTCATCCACCCACTTGAATCCTGGCCGTCACTTGGGGTGACGGCCCTCTTAATTCCGGCTCAGGCTGGATGTTGGAGAATAAGAGGTTGGTGAGTTCAAATTCAGAACAACTAGGTCACTTCTTATCAAAGACCATCCAGAGGGACGCAAAATATTGTCTGCAAATTAGCAGGCACTTCAACCAGTTTAATTAGTAAAACATTTTACCCAGGTGCCCTTATTTGCGAGATGAACAAAGGACAGACACAGGGGGCGTCATTCTCCGACCTCCCAGAGGGTCGGAGAATGGCCGTTGGCCGCCGTGAATCCCGCCCCCGCCGGTTGCCGAAGTCTCCGAAGGGAGAAAAGTCGGCGGGGCGTTAATGGCGCCGCCGCCGCGGAGAATGTCACGGGTCTGCGCAAGGCAGCCGATTTTCGGCCTGCCGATATTCTCCCTTCCGGATGGGCCGAAGTCCCGTCGACGTGATGACCGTTCACGTCGACGTAAATTAAACCTCCTTTTCATCGGCGTGACCCGGTGCTCCAGGCTCACGCCGACCAGCGTGGAGGTGAGTGACGGCCTGGGGGGTTGGCTCTGGGCAGGCGATGGCGTGGCCGCAGTCTGAATGTGTGAGGAGAGGTGTGTCTCGGGTTGTGTGTGTGTGTGCGGCGGGGGGGGGGGGGGGGGGGGGGGGGGTGGTTAGAGTGGGCTGGGCTCCGGGGGAGTGCCGGGAGGGGGGTCCGTGCCGGGGAGGGGGATGGGGGGTCCGTGCCGGGGAGGAGGTTGGGGTCCGTGCCGGGGAGGAGGTTGGGGGGGGTCCGTGCCGGGGAGGAGGTTGGGGGGGTTCCGTGCCGGGGAGGAGGTTGGGGGGTCCATGCCGGGGAGGAGGTTGGTGGGGGTCCGTGCCGGGGTGGGGGGTGTGGGGTCCGTGTCGGGGAGGAGGTTGGGGTCCGTGCCGGGGAGGAGGTTGGGGTCCGTGCCGGGGAGGAGGTTGGGGGGGTCCATGCCGGGGAGGAGGTTGGTGGGGGTCCGTGCCGGGGTGGGGGGTGTGGGGTCCGTGTCGGGGAGGAGGTTGGGGTCCGTGCCGGGGAGGAGGTTGGGGGGTCCGTGCCGGGGAGGAGGTTGGGGGGTCCATGCCGGGGAGGAGGTTGGTGGGGGTCCGTGCCGGGGTGGGGGGTGTGGGGTCCGTGTCGGGGAGGAGGTTGGGGTCCGTGCCGGGGAGGAGGTTGGGGGGGTCCATGCCGGGGAGGAGGTTGGGGGGTCCGTGCCGGGGAGGAGGTTGGGGGGTCCGTGCCGGGGAGGAGGTTGGGGTCCGTGCCGGGGAGGAGGTTGGGGGGGTCCGTGCTGGGGAGGAGGTTGGGGTCCGTGCCGGGGAGGAGGTTGGGGGGGGGTCCGTGCCGGGGTGGGGGATGGGGGGTCCGTGCCGGGGAGGAGGTTGGGGTCCGTGCCGGGGAGGAGGCTGGGGGGGGGGTCCGTGCCGGGGAGGAGGTTGGGGGGGGTCCGTGCCGGGGAGGAGGTTGGGGGGGGTCCGTGCCGGGGAGGAGGTTGGGGGAGGTCCGTGCCGGGGAGGAGGTTGGGGGGGGTCCGTGCCGGGGAGGGGGATTGCGGGTCCGTGCCGGGGAGGGGGATGCGAGGGCAAGTGAGTTGGTCCACCTGGCCAGGTGCCAGCCTCCAACAGTTGGACCCATACGGTCCATGCTACCTGGCTGGGGGGAGGAGGGGATATGGGCAATGATGACATGTCGCCGTTCCCCTCCCCCCCCACCAGGCCGTCATGTTTTCCGATCATCCAGCGATGTTGGCCGCCGTGGCGGCAGCCGCTAATGTCTATGTTGCCCTGGATGAGGAGGAGGAGGAGGAGCGTGCCAGAGAGGCGGCGCAGGCTGCCGCAGAGGGACAGGCGGCAGCCGCCCAGGCTGGAGGGACACCTGACCGACAGGACAAGGAGGGGGAGGAGGACGTCACGGCCCCACGGCAACGGAGGCACCCGAGGACGCCCCGTGTGTACCGGCCCCGGCAGTCATACCAGGACCTCACGGACCGGGAATGCAGGAGGAGACTCCGGATGAGGCGGGAAACCGTGGCACACATCTGCCACCTGCTGGCACACCTGTCACCGCGTGGCACTGGCGGGGGACACCCTCTCCCCGTGTCCGTCAAGGTAACGGTGGCCCTGAACTTTTATGCAACGGGGTCATTCCAGGCACCGAGTGGGGACCTGTCCGGCATATCGCAGATATCGGTGCATCCGGGCAGTGACAGATGCCCTATATGCCATGGCGCACCGCTACATCCGCTTCCCTGTGGACCGGGCCAGCCAAGATGCCCGGGCCGTGGGCTTCTCTGCCGTGGCCGGGTTCCCCATGGTCCAGGGCGCGATCGATGGGATGCACGTCGCCGTGCGGCCACCTGCAGATAACAGGGCCGTGTTCACCAATAGGAAGGGGACCTATTCGATGAACATACAGGTGGTCTGTTACCCAGGCAGTGTACACGACTCATACGTGTTGTCGTGGTCATCCATCCCCGGCATGTACGGGGGACGCATCATTGTGGTGTGCTGCGTCCTGCACAACATAGCCCAGCAGAGGGGCGATGTGCCGCAGGCAGAGGAGGGCGGAGTGGAGGAGCAGCAGGAAGAGGCGCAGTCCTCCCCAGATGAGGGGATGGGGGTAATGGTCAGGGCAGACGGGGTAGACACAGGCGGGTGGCTGTCCACCGTTACCGGCTGGCCCAGCAGGCACGGGACAGACTGATAGCCGCCCGCTTCACTGACTAGATGGGCATGGGAATCGGGTAGTATGGCCACAGACCGCACACCATGGCAACAGCCAACCACCCACACCCAGCACCCTCACCCACCTCCCCAACCCCACCCACCCCACCCGCATGCAACCCCCCCCCCCCCCCCATTGCCGATCCACCTGCGGCACAACGGGCCGGGCTCACACAGTTGCGGGTGGACGCGTGTCTATTGCAGGCCATGGAGGATGATGACAACCCGCCCTGCGGTGAGCTCCTGGCTCTACATCGTTGGACTATGTCTGACCCATGGCCACAGTACCACCATCCACCCGGACCATCCCTGCATGCGGCTGTGACACTGCAGCGCACGGTCCCGTCCTCTGCCCGGGGGGGATGTTGAAGGCGGCCCAGGGGGAACGGGGCAGACTCACCTGGGGCTGAGGTAACACCACCCCTCACACACACACACTTGCGCTCAACGTACATGACACCCCCGCATGCTTTGGACAGAGCACAAAGGCAGCTTCTGTAGGTGTAACATTGACTTTAATAACCAAACGAGTTCATGCACGTGGCCTAGCCCCTAAAACTCATCTGTGCCCTGCACCCGTGCCAACTTACTCAGTGTCTAATTGTTTGGCCTTACGGGCCCTTTGACAACGTCTACGTGGTTCCCCAGACGGTACAGCAGAACTGGAGGTGGACTCCTGTGATTCCTGCCCTCTGACACTGGATCCCTTTGGCGGCCGTTTCCTGGGGCGTCCTGGCCTAGATGGGCCAGGCTGCGGCCCGGGCGACTGGGATGGCGAGCTGCCAGCCTGTCCTGCCCGTTGCCCACCTGATGCACCTGGGACGGAAGGGGGGGAGTCCGAGGTGTCGCGGTGTTCCGGGACCTCCCCTACATGGGGAGCCGGGATGGACCACACCACCTCCTCCTCCCTCGGGGTGCCCGATGGCCCCCAGGCCTCTACATGGGTGGGGGATGTGAACGGTCTGGCCATCCGACGCCCCCCCGACATCTGGCGCTGCCAGTCCTGGAGGCCCGTGCTGGTATCGTCAAGGGTCTGCAGGTTTGCAGCCATGGAGCCCAGGGGGTTGGCAAACCCTGTCTGTGACAGTGCGACGCCGGCTCGCACATGGCCACTGGCGCCGATGCCCTCAGCGATGGCCTGCAGAGACTGGGCCATGGCCTGCTGAGACTGGGCCATGGCCTGCTGAGACTGGGCCATGGCCTGCTGAGACTGGGCCATGGCCTGCTGAGACTGGGCCATGGCCTGCTGAGACTGGGCCATGACCTGCTGAGACTGGGCCATGACCTGCTGAGACTGGGCCATGGCCTGCTGAGACTGGGCTATGGCCTGCTGAGACTGGGCTATGGTGTTGAGCGCCTCTGCCATCTGGCGCTGCCACTGGCTCATGGCCTCCTGTGAGAGGGCAGCCATGTCCTGGGCCACAGACGCCGCCTGCACGGAAAGCCCCAGGCCTCGCAAACCGTTCCCCATGTCTGACACCGTCGCACCCATTGCCTCCACCGCGGACGCCGCCCGTGCGGTGTCGGCCTGGGTGGCACGCATGACCGGCACCACTCCCAGCTCCTGGACGCGGGTGGACTCCTCCACCTGCGACTGCAGCCGCCGCAAGCCGGCCGTCACCCTCTTCGCTCGTCTCCGGGTCGGTGGTTGCATCGGATCTATGTGTGGGTGTGGTAACTCCAGGAACCCGGGATCCATCTGGGCGGCAGATGTTCGCTTGGGCTGGGCTGCCCTCCGACCGCCCGGCCCCTCTGCTGCTCCTACCTCCACCTGCTGTACCGGGACGGCTGTGTTGTGCGCACCAGTGAGTGTAGCAGACGCCTCATCACTAAAGTGCCCAACCGAGGTGAGTGTTTCTGCGATGGTGGAGGGTGTTGGTGACAGCAGTGGCGTTGTGTCGTGCTCTTCGTCCCACTCTGAGTCCATGGCACTTTGGGGTGGGGGTTCGTCTCCATCCATCCACTCTGAGTCACTGTCCGGTATTTCGTCTTCCTGGGTAGTGCAGTCCCAGGTAGGGGTGACCTGGGCAGTGCTGTTCCGGGTAGTGGTGTCCCGGGTAGTGGTGTCCCGGGTAGTGGTGTCCCGGGTAGTGGTGTCCCGGGTAGTGGTGTCCCGGGTAGTGGTGTCCCGGGTAGTGGTGTCCTGGGTAGTGGTGTCCTGGGTAGCGGTGTCCTGGCTCGGATGTGACGGGGGCCTGTGGCTGCCCCCCTCGTCGCTGGGTGGTCGCTCCCGCACGTGATGGGGGTGTCGTCTCCCTGTTGCTCCAGGTCTCTCCGTCTCCCGTGGTGTGCGAGGGGCATCCTGCGGGCGTCGCATGCTGGAGGGTCCGGGTCTCTCTGTCTCCCGTGGCCTCCAAGGGGCATCCTGCGGGCGTCGCATGCTGGAGGGTCCGGGTCTCTCTGTCTCCCGTGGTCTCCGAGGGGCATCCTGCGGGCAGTCTGCATATGCGGGGATGGGTGCCTGGACGTTTGGTCCTGCGATACACAATGAAGCATGCATGGTTAGACATCAGGCAGTGATCAGGTGATATGGGGGAGGGGGATATAGGGGAGGGGGGATATGGGGACGAGCTGTCGGTGACTCACTTGCTAGTACGCCCCCGACCTCTGCATCAGCAACATCCCGGTCCTCAGGTCCGCCAGCCAGTTCCAGGGCCCTTTCCTCGTGTTCGGTCAGTGGCCTCTCATCAGCGGGGCCTCCTCCAGTCCTCACATGCTCCCTATTGTTGTGTGCGCGTTTCTCCTGTGGGGGGGTGGGGGGGGGGTGGGGGGGGGAGGTGGTGGCAGGGGTAAAAGGCAACACTGTTAGGCAGGTATATGAATGCACGCCATCGGTTGCGCATGCATTGCAGAGGTTAAGGTTAGGGCTGGATTCACTTGGGGATATGGGGGAGGGGGGATATGGGGGAGGGGGGATATGGGGGAGGGGGGATATGGGGGAGGGGGGATATGGGGGAGGGGGATATGGGGGAGGGGGGATATGGGGGAGGGGGGATCTGGGGGAGGCTCACCCTGCCTGCTCTGACGAGGTCGTTCACCTTCTTGTGGCACTGGGTGCCTGTCCGTGGTGTCAGGGCCACAGCGGTGACGGCCTCTGCCACTTCCCTCCACAGGCGCCGGCTGTGGCGTGGGGCAACTCTGCGGCCGTGTCCGGGATACAGGGCGTCCCTCCTCTGCTCCACTGCGTCCAGGAGCGCCTCCACATCCCGTGACTCGAACCTCGGGGCTGAGCGGCGGCCAGCCATCCAGTCGGGTGTTCCGGTCGGGTGGGGGGGAGCAGCGCGGCCTTATGAGCCGTCACGCCGTGCGGCGTGTATGACGCTGCACGGCGTGAACCACGTGCGCAAGCGCGGATCCCGTTACGTCGCTGTTAGCCCATTTCGGGCCGGAGACGTTCGACCCATTTTTCCGACGTGACGCAAGTCGGATTTGCGCCACTTTTTGCGCCGATCGGCGGACTTTGCGCCGATCGGCGGACTTTCCGCCGATAACGGAGAATTTCGCCCAGGTTCACAATTCAACCCAAGTTTATTTTCAAACACAATAAAACAGTTATTCTCCCAAATTATCCCAACTATAATATGTTCATGATTCCTCATACTACCTTCCGTCCATTCTCTGGCCTGCCATCGAGTCCCCTCTGCTGCCTCTGCATTGAGTCTTCACTGGGGAGGGTCCCTGGGTGCCGATTCTTATCCCCCTTGTCATGGGAGTGTCCCTTTAAGAAATGTTTTTGTCTTATCACATGGCTTCGGTGAGGTTATTGTGTGGGTGGAGCTGGGCTGTGACTCCGTGAGTTTTTACTTTGCTTTGTGTTTGGAGCTGGTTTGTGGCTCTGTGGGTTTTACTTTCGCTTTGAGTTTGGACTGGTTTTAAACTGCAAACGTTGAAAGAAGTGTCTCTCTATCTTCATTTTAAAAGCTGTTTCCAGACTACTTGATAACTTGAGATAATTGCTTTCTGGAAGGAATTCAAATCTGCTGTTGGAAAGGGGAACAGAGTATCACTAACAAGTCTTATACCAGTGAGAATGCCAAATGGTGGGCTACACCTTTGAAAAGGGGTTTCTGGTTTTACTTGGATTTTGTTACTGAATTTGAACAGTTAAAAGGGGAATTCATTCAGGGTTATACATAGATTACTGTAGCTGTGTCGAGTCTTTATGTTTGTAGTTGATAAAAGTGCTTACTGTGTGTGTTTATACAAATGTTAACTAAATGTTAACTAGAATAAAGCTTGTTTTTTGATTAAAAGTGCTTAAGAACTCTGTTGAATGACACCTGAAAGGCAGGCCCTGGTCAGCTCTGTAATATGAAGTGAACGTTGCATTCCATTGTAATTGGAAGTTTCAGCTTTGTGATTAACAGTTTACTCATCCAGAAACACACTGGGGAAATGGCTCGTTTTTCAAAATCCAAAGCTGAAGAGCTATCTTTTTGCTAAACAGCGAGTGCAGTCGAATTTGTGCAACTTCTAATTCCGATAATTAGCTTGTTCAATTACACTGAAACACTACTCCCCCATCGGTTAGTGATTCCTCCCTAGTTTGTACCCTGTGTTCAATGAGGTTTCTCTTTCTTAGATGCTGTAAATTCCCAGCAGTTCAAAATTTGCGTAGAAAACGGAGACAGGCCAGACATTGGGAACATTCCTATTGATAGACCGGAATCAACTGACGTACTTTTGGACCTGATGAAAAAGTGTTGGCACAAGAACCCTGATGAACGTCCGACCTTTCGAAGTATGTTTTTACAATCACTGACATTATCAAACATGACAGCGGTGATGAGTTAGCCAGGGCAGGAATTACCCTGATGATTGCAAAGGAGTGGTATTCACAATCTCCATCTTTCCCCACCATCAGTCATGGGTGGTATCGTCTATCTCAGGTCTGCCATGTTTGAGGCCATCCACAATCTTTGATACCATCCCGTGTAACCTTTGACATTTCACATGTCACTAGTTTCAATACAGTCACTTGCGGAAAATACATATTCTTTAGCCGGGTGTATTGCAAAGTCCCTGACACACGTCATCACAGCCTCATGATAAGGCTGGTAGACTTACTGCCACCGGGACACACAGCCCAGCTGTCACCAATTTGGAAAGCTGGAGGCACTGCCGGTTTAGATGGGATTGCTCTCTCGATTTTGCAAAATGTGGTTCTACAACATGGTTAGGACTCTGACTGCAATTTTAAGGGGCACACGAATGGAGTGTCCAGACTCGGGTAGAATCAGATAGTTATTCTGCGGAACAAGCTGAGAATGGTTTGGAATGAATGACAGTCATGAATGAGACAGTCAGTGCGATCTGTGGAGAACTGTGGGGTGGTTGCAATGTTCCAGTGGTTGGATTGAGAATTTTTGCCACTTACAGATAATATACCTCTTTTGCCACAGAGTGCGTTCATGAGCTTTCCTCAAAACAGTCCAATGAGCACGATCTTCGATTTGCAATCCGGGCCCTGACAGAAAAGGTACATGTTACCATCGCACCGTGATGACTGTAACACAACAGGTACAGTTTACCATCTCACCGTGCTAACTGTGACAAAACAGGTACAGTTTACCATCACGCCGTGCGACTGTGACACAACAGATACAGTTTACCATCGCACCGTGCTGACTGTGACACAACAGGTACAGTTTACCATCACATCGTGCTGACTGTGACACATCAGGTACAGTTTACCATCGCACCGTGCCGTCTGTGACACAAAAGGTACAGTTGACCATTACATCGTGCTGACTGTGACAGAACAGGCACAGTTTACCATCACGCCGTGCGACTGTGACACAACAGATACAGTTTACCATCGCACCGTGCTGACTGTGACACAACAGGTACAGTTTACCATCACATCGTGCTGACTGTGACACATCAGGTACAGTTTACCATCGCACCGTGCCGTCTGTGACACAAAAGGTACAGTTGACCATTACATCGTGCTGACTGTGACAGAACAGGCACAGTTTACCATCGCACCGTGCTGACTGTGACACAACAGGCACAGTTTACCATCGCACCGTGCCGTCTGTGACAAAACAGATACAGTTTACCATCGCACCGTGCTGACTGTGACACAACAGGTACAGTTTACCATCACACAGTGCTGACTGTGACACAACAGGTACAGTTTACCATCGCACCGTGCTGACTGTGACACAACAGGTACAGTTTACCATTGCACCGTGCTGACTGTGACACAACAGGTACCGTTTACCATCACACCGTGCCGACTGTGACACAACAGGTACAGTTTACCATCGCACCGTCCCGACTGTGACACAAAAAATACAGTTTACCATCGCATCGTGCTGACTGTGACACAAAAGGTACAGTTTACCATCGCACCGTGCTGACTGTGACACAAAAGGTACAGTTTACCATCGCACCGTCCCGACTGTGACACAACAGGTACAGTTTACCATTGCACCGTGCTGACTGTGACACAACAGGTACAGTTTACCATTGCACCGTGCTGATTGTGACACAACAGGTACAGTTTACCATCTCACCGTCCCGACTGTGACACAAAAGGTACAGTTTACCATTGCACCATGTTGACTGTGACACAACAGATACAGTTTACCATCGCACCTTGCTGACTGTGACACAACAGGTACAGTTTACCATTGCACCATGCCGACTGTGACACAACAGGTACAGTTTACCATTGCACCGTGCTGACTGTGACACAACAGGTACAGTTTACCATTGCACCGTGCCGACTGTGACACAACAGGTACAGTTTAACATCGCACCGCCCCGATTGTGACACAACAGGTACAGTTTACCATCGCACCATGCTGACTGTGACACAACTGGTACAGTTTACCATTGCACCATGCTGACTGTGACACAACAGGTACAGTTTACCATCGCACCGTGCCGACTGTGACACAAAAGGTACAGTTTACCATCGCACCGTCCCGACTGTGACACAAAAGGTACAGTTTACCATCGCACCGTGCTGACTGTGACACAACAGGTACAGTTTACCATTGCACCGTGCTGATTGTGACACAACAGGTACAGTTTACCATCGCACCGTCCCGACTGTGACACAAAAGGTACAGTTTACCATCGTACCATGCTGACTGTGACGCAACAGGTACAGTTTAACATCGCACCGCCCCGATTGTGACACAACAGGTACAGTTTACCATTTCACCATGCTGACTGTGGAACAACAGATACAGTTTACCATCGCACCGTGCTGACTGTGACACAACAGGTACAGTTTACCATCACACAGTGCCGACTGTGACACAACAGGTACAGTTTACCATCGCACCGTGCTGACTGTGACACAACAGGTACAGTTTACCATTGCACCGTGCTGACTGTGACACAACAGGTACCGTTTACCATCACACCGTGCCGACTGTGACACAACAGGTACAGTTTACCATCGCACCGTCCCGACTGTGACACAAAAAATACAGTTTACCATCGCATCGTGCTGACTGTGACACAAAAGGTACAGTTTACCATCGCACCGTGCTGACTGTGACACAAAAGGTACAGTTTACCAACGCACCGTCCCGACTGTGACACAACAGGCACAGTTTACCATTGCACCGTGCTGACTGTGACACAACAGGTACAGTTTACCATTGCACCGTGCTGATTGTGACACAACAGGTACAGTTTACCATCTCACCGTCCCGACTGTGACACAAAAGGTACAGTTTACCATTGTACCATGATGCTGACTGTGACACAACAGGTACAGTTTAACATCGCACCGCCCCGATTGTGACACAACAGGTACAGTTTACCATCGCACCATGCTGACTGTGACACAACAGGTACAGTTTACCATTGCACCATGCTGACTGTGACACAACAGATACAGTTTACCATCGCACCTTGCTGACTGTGACACAACAGGTACAGTTTAACATTGCACCATGCCGACTGACAACAGGTACAGTTTACCATCGCACCGTGCTGACTGTGACACAACAGGTACAGTTTACCGTTGCACCATGCCGACTGACAACAGGTACAGTTTACCATCGCACCGTGCTGACTGTGACACAACAGGTACAGTTTACCATTGCACCATGCTGACTGTGACACAACAGATACAGTTTACCATCGCACCTTGCTGACTGTGACACAACAGGTACAGTTTACCGTTGCACCATGCCGACTGACAACAGGTACAGTTTACCATCGCACCGTGCTGACTGTGACACAACAGGTACAGTTTACCATTGCACCATGCTGACTGTGACACAACAGGTACAGTTTACTATCTCACCGTGCCGACTGTGACACAACAGGTACAGTTTACAATAACACCATACTGACTGACTCAACAGGTACAGTTTCCAATAGCAATTTGTTGACTGTGACTCAAAAGGAACAGTTTACTATCGCACCGTGCTGATTGTGACATAACAGGTACAGTTTACCATTGCACCGTGCCGACTGTAACACAACAGGTACAGTTTACCATTGCACCATGCTGACTAACACAACAGGTACAGTTTACCATTGCACCGTGCTGACTGTAACACAACAGGTACAGTTTACCATCGCACCGTGCCGACTGTGACACAAAAGGTACAGTTTACCATCGCACCGTCCCGACTGTGACACAAAAGGTACAGTTTACCATCGCACCGTGCTGACTGTGACACAACAGGTACAGTTTACCATTGCACCGTGCTGATTGTGACACAACAGGTACAGTTTACCATCGCACCGTCCCGACTGTGACACAAAAGGTACAGTTTACCATCGTACCATGCTGACTGTGACACAACAGGTACAGTTTAACATCGCACCGCCCCGATTGTGACACAACAGGTACAGTTTACCATCGCACCATGCTGACTGTGACACAACAGGTACAGTTTACCATTTCACCATGCTGACTGTGGAACAACAGATACAGTTTACCATCGCACCGTGCTGACTGTGACACAACAGGTACAGTTTACCATCACACAGTGCCGACTGTGACACAACAGGTACAGTTTACCATCGCACCGTGCTGACTGTGACACAACAGGTACAGTTTACCATTGCACCGTGCTGACTGTGACACAACAGGTACCGTTTACCATCACACCGTGCCGACTGTGACACAACAGGTACAGTTTACCATCGCACCGTCCCGACTGTGACACAAAAAATACAGTTTACCATCGCATCGTGCTGACTGTGACACAAAAGGTACAGTTTACCATCGCACCGTGCTGACTGTGACACAAAAGGTACAGTTTACCATCGCACCGTCCCGACTGTGACACAACAGGTACAGTTTACCATTGCACCGTGCTGACTGTGACACAACAGGTACAGTTTACCATTGCACCGTGCTGATTGTGACACAACAGGTACAGTTTACCATCTCACCGTCCCGACTGTGACACAAAAGGTACAGTTTACCATTGTACCATGATGCTGACTGTGACACAACAGGTACAGTTTAACATCGCACCGCCCCGATTGTGACACAACAGGTACAGTTTACCATCGCACCATGCTGACTGTGACACAACAGGTACAGTTTACCATTGCACCATGCTGACTGTGACACAACAGATACAGTTTACCATCGCACCTTGCTGACTGTGACACAACAGGTACAGTTTAACATTGCACCATGCCGACTGACAACAGGTACAGTTTACCATCGCACCGTGCTGACTGTGACACAACAGGTACAGTTTACCGTTGCACCATGCCGACTGACAACAGGTACAGTTTACCATCGCACCGTGCTGACTGTGACACAACAGGTACAGTTTACCATTGCACCATGCTGACTGTGACACAACAGATACAGTTTACCATCGCACCTTGCTGACTGTGACACAACAGGTACAGTTTACCGTTGCACCATGCCGACTGACAACAGGTACAGTTTACCATCGCACCGTGCTGACTGTGACACAACAGGTACAGTTTACCATTGCACCATGCTGACTGTGACACAACAGGTACAGTTTACTATCTCACCGTGCCGACTGTGACACAACAGGTACAGTTTACAATAACACCATACTGACTGACTCAACAGGTACAGTTTCCAATAGCAATTTGTTGACTGTGACTCAAAAGGAACAGTTTACTATCGCACCGTGCTGATTGTGACGTAACAGGTACAGTTTACCATTGCACCGTGCCGACTGTAACACAACAGGTACAGTTTACCATTGCACCATGCTGACTAACACAACAGGTACAGTTTACCATTGCACCGTGCTGACTGTAACACAACAAGTACAGTTTACCATTGCACCGTGCCGACTGTAACACAACAGGTACAGTTTACCATCGCATCGTACCGACTGTGACACAACAGGTACAGTTTACCATTGCACCGTGCCGACTGTAACACAACAGGTACAGTTTACCATCGCATCGTACCGACTGTGACACAACAGATACAGTTTACCATTGCACCGTGCCGACTGTGACACAACAGGTACAGTTTACCATTGCATCGTACCGACTGTGACACAACAGGTACAGTTTACCATTGCACCGTGCCGACTGTAACACAACAGGTACAGTTTACCATCGCATCATACCGACTGTGACACAACAGATACAGTTTACCATTGCACCGTGCCGACTGTAACACAACAGGGACAGTTTACCATCGCATCGTACCGACTGTGACACAACAGATACAGTTTACCATTGCACCGTGCCGACTGTAACACAACACGGACAGTTTACCATTGCACCGTGCCGACTGTAACACAACAGGGACAGTTTACCATTGCACCGTGCTGATTGTGTCACCACAAATACAGTTTACCAGTGCACCGTGCCGACTGTAACACAACAGGGACAGTTTACCATCGCACCGTGCTGATTGTGTCACCACAAATACAGTTTACCATTGCACCGTGCCGACTGTAACACAACAGGTTGCAGTTTATTCACCATCGGCGTGAACTGCAATTATAAACCCTTCCTCGATGAACATTAAATAAGGCTTGCATCGGGAAAATCGAGAAATGACTGGGTGATATTAAGCTTGTGTTTATAAACTCTGCGGAGTGTATGAGGGAGGAAGAGGGGACACTGAAGACCTGGCAAAGTGTGAGTTAGAGAAGAAGAATCATAGAACTATAATTCATCCTCATTGAGGTTGACCTGAGGTTGGAGGATTCGTAAGAACTTGTTGGATGATCGTTTTGCAGCTAACAAGCATCCAGAGAGTGAAGCTGAAAGTATCTCTGACTGTAGTTCTGAGTAGTCTCTTCTGATTTTTTTGCTTTCCCTTCCGTACAGGGATCACAGTGTGTGGATGGACATATCACCCCGAGCACTCCAGAGTCCAGTGAAGATACCAGCAACCTCTGTGGTAACCTGCATCAAGTGCTGCTCTCCCAGCGCTCATTACTGTCCAAATTAAGGAACAATAATCTTGTTCCATCTTGGGGCTCCTTCTCATTCATTGCGCAAAAATCTAGCCTTCAGATCCATAATTTCGAACATTCTTTGTCTGAAGAACATTCTGCAAGCCCCTGACACTCCCCCACCCTTTCAACAACTGGTGCTGTGAACTTCCCCCAAACAGAGAGACCACTGAGAGCAGGAGGTGTCATAACTAAGACACAACAAAATCACACCCAGTTCCAGACGTGTTGTAGCTAAGAACGGACCACCCTGGGTAGCTGTATCCTATCTAAGATCAGACCACCCAGTGTCGAGGTATTGTAACTAAGACCAGCCACCCAGTATGAAGGTATCACAGCTAAGAGCAGACCTCCCAATATGGAAATGGCGTAACTAAGAGCAGACCATTAAGTGTAGAGGTGTTGCATCTAAGAGCAGACCACCCAGTGTAGAGTGTAGACGTATTGTAGCTAAGAGCATTCCACCAAGTATACAGGGGTTGCAGCGAAGACAAGATCACTCAGTGTAGAGAGATCGTAGCTAAGAGCAGACCACCCAATATAGAGGTAGTGTAGCTAAGAACAGACCACCTAGGGTAGCAGTATCATAGCTAAGAGCAGACCATCCAGTGTAGAGGAGTCAAAGCTAGGAACAGACCACTCATTATAGGGGTACGAGCAGCCCGGTAGCATTGCGGATAGCACAATTGCTTCACAGCTCCAGGGTCCCAGGTTCGATTCCGGCTTGGGTCACTGTCTGTGCGGAGTCTGCGCATCCTCCCCATGTGTGCGTGGGTTTCCTCCGGGTGCTCCGGTTTCCTCCCACAGTCCAAAAGATGTGCAGGTTAGGTGGATTGGCCATGATAAATTGCCCTTAAGTGTCCAAAATTGCCCTTAATGTTGGGTGGGGTTACTGGGTTATGGGGATAGGGTGGAGGTGTTGACCTTGGGTAGGGTGCTCTTTCCAAGAGCCGGTGCAGACTCGATGGGCCGAATGGCCTCCTGCACTGTAAATTCTATGAGATCTATGAGGTGTCGCAGCTAAGAGCAAACCATCTGGTGTATAAGTGTCACAGCTAGGAGCTGACCACCCAGTGTAGAGGTCTTTTAGCTACGACCAGTCCACCCAGCGTAGAGGTTTTGTAGCTAAGATCAGAAGATCCAGTATAGAGGTATCATTGTTAAGAGAAGACCAACCAGTGTAGAAATGTCACAGCTATGAGCAGACTACCCAGTGTAGAGGAATTGGAGCTAAGAGCAGACCATCTTGTGTAGAAGTGTCACAGCTAAGAGCTGACCACCCAGTGTACAGGTTTGTAGCTAAGACCTGTCCACCCAGTGTAGAGGTATCATAGTTAAGAGCAGACCTCTCAGCGTAGATGTGTCACAGCTAAGAGCAGACCACCCAATGTCGATGTGGCACAGCTAAGAGCTGACCACCCAGTGTAGGGGTATCGTAGGTAAGAGCAGACCACCTAGTGTAGAGCTAACGTAGCTAAGAACCGACCACCCAGTGCAGAGGTATCGTAGCTCAGAGCAGACCACCCAGTTTAGAGGTGTCGCATCAAAGAGCATACTATTCAGTGTAGAAGTGTCACAGCTGAGAGCTGACCACCCAGTTTAGATGTCTTGTAGCGAAGACCAGTCCACCCAGTGTAGAGGTATTGTAGTTAAGAGGGGACCACCCAGTGTAAAAGTATCACAGATACGAACAGACCACCCAGTGTAGATGTGTCACAGAT
Organism: Scyliorhinus torazame; assembly: GCF_047496885.1. Taxonomy (NCBI): domain Eukaryota; kingdom Metazoa; phylum Chordata; class Chondrichthyes; order Carcharhiniformes; family Scyliorhinidae; genus Scyliorhinus; species Scyliorhinus torazame. The sequence continues at coordinate 93,884,788 of NC_092716.1, forward strand.
AAGAGCAGACTACCCATGTAGAGGTATCGTAGCTAAGAGCAAACCACCCAGTATAGAGGTGTCACAGCTAAGAGTATACCAGACAGTTTTGAGCCATCGCAGCTAAGGACAGACCACCTGCTGTAGCATTATTGTAACTAAGAGCAGGCTTTGTTCTGAAGTGATTCCTAGAGAGACCAGGTGCTCTTTCTGAGCGCTGGCCCCTGGCAGTGTCAATCTGGCATTGCCAGGGTGCCAGGACCAGTGCCAGCGTGGCCCTGCCAAAGGATGGAGCCTGAAGGGAGTGTTGCTCTCTTTAGTTGGCTCTTAATTTGGCTCTGTTTAATTACGTTTGCTCAAGAGTCGCCAGGTATCTTTTGACACCGCCACAAGGTTCAGAACCGAATACTGATCAAAGACTCGATACACCAGTTAGTAAGTTCAAAAGCAATGCTCATTTATTTACACACAGTCAAATCTACTCATGCATAAACTCTACAAACTAAACTACCACTTTCACTAAAGCCTATACTTAGCTACGGGTGCCCACTCAGTCAGAGGAACAATGGCCGTTACTCGGTTCTGAGGCTGCTGGGTTGAACTGCTTACAGGGTAGCAACTAGGAGCGTCTATCTCATAGCGTGCGTTGACTTTGAACTTACTTGTCTGCTGTAGCTGCTAGGCAGGTCTCTCTCTTCACTGAGAGCCAAAGCCAAAGAAGGAAGATTCCTCCTTGGGGGATACCTTTTATACTGAAAAGGGCTTTGCACGCTTTTGGGCGGGCCTTGAACTTGGCCTCAACTAATTGGGTCTTTCCCAATCATCTGTATCAATTTTCCTCCAATAGAGGGGTGGTTCCCTGATCGCTGGGCACGTCCTGGTGACTGTCAATCTGCTTTGTCTGCTTCTTCTGGCGCCGGGGAGTCTGTCCTAACATTGTGTATCTAAATGTTTCCCTTTTGTCCCCGGAGATGGCTCATTAGTATGTAGATTGTTTGGCAGTTTCTGTCCTGTCTGAGAGTTTAAGGTTCTAATCAACAGACAGAGCTTGCATCTGCTTGTTTCTTAGCATTGTCCAATTTTCCCTGCATTCTTTGCAAGTGTCCATTTTGTAATCGGGACGTGGCCGTCCCAGATGGCTACAGGGGGAGGGTTCTAAACGGAGCTGGCCTCAAGGGGGTGCTTTTGGAGAACCCACAACGGGGTGTCTCTTGCTGTAGTGTTATTCAAACAATACTTTAGCTGTATACTAATACATGTGACAATAACAAATTAAATCAATAATCAAATCAAAGATTATTCTGAGATCGGGGCGCCCTGATCTCTAAGGATCTGGGCTTGCCAGCTTCTTGAGGTCCCACGGTGCGAATCACCCCGGCTGATTGCGATCTTGTTTGTGCCGATCCGCTTGGGATCACACCTCGTTTCCCAAGGGAACCACACTTTAGAAATATTTTGGTAGAATGACGCCCAACGTATCTGGATGATGACCGTGTGCCCTAACTTGCTTTTAGCAATTCCTTCTTCTGTCTGTTTCCGCCCCGAGCATGGTTGACCAGGAGTCCCTCCTGCCCTTACTGTAACAGAAGGAATTACAGGTTGATAGTCAACCTGTTTGACCAAGTTATGAATGTACTGTCTGGGGCCTTGGGTGGGACTTTAACCCGGCAGAGGCAGAGACACTACCCACTGTGCCACCAGAACGCCCCCCCCCCCCCCAACCACCTATTTAGAGTACAGTGTCTCTGTTTCTTGACGGTATCGATCACACTATTATTAAGTAAGATAATTGAATGAACTTTTCCTGACATCCACTGTCCTTCCCTATCTGGTGTGACTGCTTTTGATGAGATCAATCAGGTGGATTCCCATTAGACTCGAGCATGTATTTTCTGTACAGAAAAGACAGAGTCTCCGCAGTACTATCCAGCACACAGAGGGTGCCAGTGATGCTGAACAAATTCAAGGACATATACCAGCATTGGATGGTCAGCCCTTGTTCGCTGTACATGACATGCAGAAATATGATTGCTTTTGGAAAGAGTCACGTGCTAAGCACTGGGACATTCCCACCTTTTTGTTTACTTACACCTTGAAAGGGGAATACGCTTTTTAAAAATCTGTGTCATCTACATGCTGCAATTCCTCTGAGCCACCACTAGGCAGCAGTGCAGCCCCTTGGTTTCAGGTTGTACAGAATCACTATACATTTGGTAGTGTTAAAACTGACTTGATTTGCGTTTTAAATGGTTCCCACTCAGGATTGCAGAGGTCCTGCTGTTAAGAGATTAATTCCTGTTTCAGAATCACCTGCTGATTGTTAACCGTTCTGTTTTATTTAGAACCGGTTGCTGAACAGAATGAGGTCATCAACTTTGTGGGTGAGTCAGCATTTGTATCCCTGAAAACAGATATTACGCTGGGCTCCCCAACACTGAGTTTCCTCAAATACTTTGCTATAATCTTGGGGCCTTTCGAATCTCTTGTCTGCTGCTTTAGCCAATCTCTTCTGGCATCAAAGTAATTGGTCTTGGTTTATGATCATTGTTTCTGTCCAGTGTGTGTGTGTGTGTGTATCTACACATGTATGTGTATGTGTGTGTGTGTATATGTGCACGGTGTTTAAACATGTTTATATGTATGTATATGCATGTGTACATGTTCTGTGTACATAGGTGTACACCTTTGTGCCTGCATGTGCAAGCGTGCATGTCTATGTACATGTATGTGCATGTACACTTGTTTGTGTACACGTGTGTCTATGTGTGCATGTACACATGTGTACATGTGTGTGCATGTGCATCGGTGTACATGTGTGTGCACACGTGCCTGTATGCACACGTGAATCTGTGTGCACGTGGCTGTGTACATGTGTACACATGCATGCCTTTGCCTCCTATGTATCTATGTAATACTGTACACACTACTCCAGATGTGGTCTCACTGATACTGAATCATGACCTCCCTACTTTTGTAATCAATTCCCCTCGCAATAAACACTAATTTTCTATTATATTTCCTCATTACTTGCTGCACCCTTATACTAATCTTTAGCAATTCATGCACGAGGACACCCAGATCTGTCTGCGACCCAGAGCTCTTCAATCTCTCACTATTTAGATAATAAGCTTTTTCTTACTCATCCTGCCAAAATGGACAATTACACATTTGTCCACATTATACTCCGTTTCACAGATTTTTGCCCACTCACTTAACCTATCGATGTCGTTTTGTAGCCTCCTTACGTCCTCTTCACAATTTACTTTCCTACCTATCATAGAATTTACAGTGCTTAAGAAGGCATTTTGGCCTTTGGCCTGGCCTTTGCACTGGCCCTTGGAAAGAGCACCCTACTTAAGCCCATGCCTCTACCCTAACCCCGTAACCCAGTAGCCCCATCTCACCTTTTTTGGACACTAAGGGCAATTTAGCATGGCCAATCCACCTAACCTGCACATATTTGGATTGTGGGAGGAAACTGGAGCAACCGGAGGAAATCCATGCAGACACGAGGAGAAAGTGCAGACTCCGCATAGACAGTGACCTAAGCCGGGAATTGAATCTGGGACCCTGGAGCTGTGAAGCAACAGTGCTAACCACTGTGCTACCTGTCTCTTCACTAAATTTAGCAACCAGACCTTCAGTCCCTTCATACAAATCATTTAAATAAATTCTAAAAAGTTGAAGCCCCAGCACTGATCCCTGTGGTACACCATTTGTTCTAACTTGCCAACCAGAAAATGGTTAATTTATGCTTACCCTGTGTTTCTGTTAGCTAGCCAATCGTCTATCCCTGCCAATGTTATCCCCTACACCATAAGTTTTTATTTTATGCAATAATCTGTGATGTGGCACCTTATCAATTGCCTTTTGGAAATATAAGTATGGTATATGGTACTAAAGTACACTAAGTATAGTACTCCAACCTACACACCACTCCCACAAGTGACATTTTGCCTTTATAATTTCTCATCTCTAACAAAACAGCTTTAACACCTTGGTTTCTTGAACTTTGGTCATTCCTCTCGATTTTACTTACCATCATTAATAAACAGAACCACCCCTCCACCTTTTCGAGCTTCCTGACCTTATTAAATATCATGTACCCTTCAACATTCAGGTCCCAATCTATGTCACCCTATAGCCATGTCTCTGTAATGGCTATCAGATTGCACTTATTTATTTGTTTGTGCTATTTCTTCCTGTGTTGTTCAACCCTCAGGAGGAGGGGGTTTGAGACTCTTTATAGTAATAATCTTTATTGTCACATAGGCTTACATTTACACTGCAATGAAGGCACTGTGAAAAGCCCCTAGTCGGCATATTCTAGGGCCTGTTCGGGTACACAGAGGGAGAATTTAGAATGTCCAAATTACCTAACAGCACGTCTTTCAGGACATGTGGGTGGAATGGAGCACCCGGAGGAAACCCACGCAGACACGGGGAGAACGTGCAGACTCGACACAGACAGTGACCCAACCCGGGAATCAAACCTGGATCCCTGGAGCTATGAAGCAACAGTGCTACCCACTGTGCTACCATGCTGCCTATGCTCTTGCACTCAGTACTGACAAAGGTGTCGCTCCAAGGGATGACTTTCAATAGTTTGCAGTGAGATAGCTGCTCTGCTACATGTAAATCCCTGGGGATGAACTTCTTGAAATTTTATCTGATGTCCTCCACCTGCTGCAGTTCCTCCAAGCCACCACTAGGTTGCAGTACCAGACCATCAGTTTGGATTGTACAGTATTACGTAGGGCAGTGTTGTTAAAAAGATTTAATCTGTGTTTTAAATGCTCGCACTCAAGATTGCAGAGGTCCTTCTGTTCAAAGGTGATTCCTGTTGTAGTGTGCTCTTCTGTATGCTAACCATTCTCTATTTTGTTTAGAACCAGTTGAGGAACAGAATGAAGCCAAACACTTTGTGGGTGAGTAATGTTTGTCTCTCTCAAAACTAATAATGGGTGGGATTCTCCATCCCGGCTGCCCCGTTTTCCAACGTGCTCCCACTGGCAGTGGGACTCTCCGTTTCGCAGCCAGCCAATGGGGTTTCCCATTATGGCCACCCCACGTTGTCGTGAAACCCGTGGGGTATGGGTGTGCTGCCGGCGAAGCGGAGGATTCCGCCGCGGGAGAATCCCGCTGCGTTGGGTGACCCTGACAGTGTGTTTTCCTAAAGTCTTCACTTTAACCATAGGGGCAGTGGTTGGGGTCATATAGGGGCAAATGACCTGTTTCTAAGCTGTCACCATTTTGATTCAATGTGAGTGCCAGGGTTAGCTGATGGCCCTGGCTTGTGGCGAGTTGTGCTGTCACAAGCTCGTGTAGTGTCACTCACTAGTGAACGTGTGGCCTTCATCTTGCTCTGCAGCAGCTTGATCTGACAACCGGAATCCTTCTCCTCGGATCCAAAAACCTGTTGCAAAACCTCTCATGGTTTATTTTAGACTGATCTGATTGCACAGTTTCAATGAGTTTGCTTGTTCTTTGGCCAACTGTTGCTCCGTTTAGGAGATAGTGTAATAGTGATCCACCGGTACTGTCGAGGCCTTTGCGCCCGCTGGGCACCATGGGGACCGGGGTGCCTTATTGACCCTCTTAATCCCACTTAGGTTTGAGGTTTTAAGTTTCATTTGTGATTTGTTCTTTGTTTAAGGCAGTATTCCTTAAAGGGAATGCCCCTTTAATTTGTCCCTCGGCTTATTTGATTTAATTTATTTGTTTTTTTGATTTGTCTCAAAATGGAGTACTATTAGTAATCCAGAGGCCAGGTTTAATACACTGGGAATTTGGGTTCAAGTCCCTCCATCCAATTTAAAGTCAATGGATTAATAAAAATCTATAATTGAAAGCTCGCCTCAGTGATGGTGACCATGAAACTATCATTGATTGTTATAAAAGCCCTTAGGAAAGGAAATCTGCCATCCTTACCTGGTCTGGCCTACGGGCAATGCCAGGCCCACAACAATGTGATTGACTCTTAACTGCCCTGTGAAATGGCCGAGCGAGCCCCTCAGTTCAAAGGCAATTAGGGATGGGCGTCAAACGCTGCCCTTGCCACTGATGCCCACATCCCCTGAACGCATTTAAAAAAGGATGAAGTGTACGGGACACACATTTTAGGGAAGAGCTTCAATGGGGAAGAACTGTTTCCAAAAGTAGGAGGATGGTAACCTTGGCAACCAATTTAAGGTAATTAGCCAAATGAGCAGCCGAGATATTTTTGTTCCACTCTGTGAGTTTGTGATCTGGAAAGCGCTGACTGGAAAGGTTGGCGAAAGCGGAATTAATTATAACACTCACACTGGAATGGGTTGTGTATTTGAAAAAGAAACATTTGAAAAGCTATGGGGAAAGAGCAGGAGAGTGGGACTAATTGGATAACATACCAAACAACAGCACGCGCAGGATGAGCGAACTGGCCTCCTTTGATGCAGTATCTTCCGATAATATTTTTCAACAAAAACTCAGACATATAAAAGTAGCAAACCCTGTGGATTTTCGCATTGAGGATAGTATCAGATTGTAATGCCATTGTTCTCCCTTCTAACCAATTCTTTACATTTTTTAAAATGTGTTTTCTACAGAACGTGGTCAGGAAAATAACTTCCAGAATTGGACTGCTGGTGAGTTTGATGCTGGCTTCCCGCGCTGATCGAAGTTTGTGGAAAGCTCTTAGCTGATCAGGATTTCCCCCTGACAAGAATGGAGGAGGGCAGTTTTCCTCTCTGGACCCACACAGGAGAGCTGAGATATACAATGGCCGATTTCGTAATCCGCGATCAGGCAGAGAATCCCTTTTTCCAGTGGAATCAGGGCAGCGCATGTTTTCGAATGTTCCGCCCCCTCCAAAATGGCGTGATCGAGGAGCGCACCACACGCCATTGGGACGGCCTGAGGATGTCACCTGAAGGCCCCCCCCCCCCCCCCCCCCCCCCGATGGGCCGGGTTCCTGACCGCGCAGGGGACGTGTGATCTCAGCAGTCGGGAACCCGCCGTGGCGGCTGCGGACTGTGTCCAGCGCCGCCAACAGTCGTGCAGCTGGCCGGGGGGGGGAGGGGTTCTGTCGAGGGCTGGGGTGAGTGGCCCGGGGGTGTCCAGGGGAGCATTGTGTGACAGGTCGGGTCCGCGCACGGCCGGCACCATGCTGTACGGCTGCAGGTCATCGGCGTGCACATGCGCAGCCACGGACCCGGCAAGTCTTCATGAGTTTATATCGGGAAGGCCGTGCGTTTACGTGGCGCGGCTGCTAGCCCCTCGCCGGTCGGAGGATCGGTGCTGGGGCTGAGTCGATTTTTCCCAAGTAAAACGCCAGGGATCCTCCAGACATAACCTGGAAATCGGAGAATCCAGCCCGATGTGTCCGAGTGTCTGTGAGGAGAAATAGACCATTCTATGCATAAAGATGGTCAGGCTGGTGGTGTGGAAATGAAGAAATAAACTCACCCGCACAAATCTTTCGCGTTCGATTACGAATTCTGGGGATCAGCACCAGTGTTAGGGACAGGTTTCTGCAGATGCTCCTGTGCTTGGAGGAGGGTGTGGCAGTAGGCAGTTCCCTCACCTAACCCCATACTAATGAGTCTATATTTACTGCATTTACAGACTCCATTTTGAGAATGCCCAGGGAATTCTGGGGTAGCATGGGGGGGGGGGGGGCGGGGGGGGGGTGCTGCGGCAAAGACTTGGTGCACCTGTCACCACCACCATTGTCTCCTTTGCTGTTTCTGAATATTAAATATTCTCCAGGTGTAAATTATTCTCCAGAAAAGACTCCTCCACGGGAGAAAATACTCTCTGTGCCCAGCCAGACAGATGGCTCCCCGATCCTTACAGCCTGCACCAACTTACTGAAGAGAACAAAGATCTCACTAATGAGAAAGATATTGGAGAGGTTGAGGGGAGGTTGAAGGGAGAATAAGTGATGTTATAATCAAGAGGATTTGAAGCATACATCACCTGATCGCCAATTGTTTCAATATCTGTAGCAAATGTTTATTTACAGTATTGTCACTGTGCAAAATTAATCTGGGGAAAACAGTGATCATGTGGAGTATAAAACTCTTTGTCACGGCAGTGGGATGCACTTCCCTACAAGTCAATAAAGGAAAAGAAACCGGATAGACACCCGGCACTGCAAACGACAGCAGCAAACCCAGCACTGCCAAACCCGCAAAGCCCTCCTTACTAACATCTGGGGGCTTTTGCCAAAGTTGGGAGAGTTGTCTCACAGATTTGTTGAGCAACAGCCCGACATAGTCATATTCACAGAATCATACTTGACAGACAATGTCCCAGACAACACGATTACCATTCCTGTGTATGTCCTGTCTCACCGGCAGGGCAGACCCCAGCAGAGGTGGTGGCACAGTGGTATACAGTCAGGAGGGAGTTGCCTTGGGAGTCCTCAAAATTGACTCTGGGCCCCATGAAGTATCATAGCTTCAGGTCAAACATGGGCAAGGAAACCGCCTGCTGATTACCACGAACCGGCCACCAGCTGATGTATCAGGACTCCTCCATGTTGAACACCACTTGGAGGAAACACTGAGGGTGGCAAGGGCTCAGAATATGCTCTGGGTGATGGACTTCAGTGTCCATTACTGAGAGTGGTTCGGTAGTACCACCACAGACATAGCTTTGAGACTGGAACTGCAGCAGGTGGTGAGGGAACCAACAAGAGGGAGAAACATGCTAGACCTCATTTTCACCAACCTGTCTGCCGCAGACTTAGGAGTGTGATGGAATTTCCCCATTTGCCTGGATGAGTGCAGCTCTAACAACACTCAAGAAGCTTGACACCATCCAGGACAAAGCAGCCCGCTTGTTTGGCACCCCTTCCACAAACATTCACTCCCTCCATCACCCCACCATCACCAATGCACAGTAGCAGCAGCGTGTACCATCTACCTGGAGGTTCCCGGCCAAGTCACTCACCATCCTGACTTGGAAGTATATCGGCGTTCCTTCACTGTTACTGGGTCAAAATCTTGGAACACCCTCACTAACAGCGAAGGGACTCAACACCACAAGGACTGCAGTGGTTCAAGAGGCAGCTCACCGCCATCTTCTCAAGGATAATTAGGGATGGGAAACAAATGCTACCATCCACTGAAAATGAATTAAAAATAATAGAGAGTGCTATTAGCTCCTGTCCATATTGTGTATTCTGAGGAATATTAACATATTTTCAACTGCAGGTGGCCATTATTGAACTAACTTTATTTCCTCCATCCTGGGGTTGATTTGAACCCAGTTGGTGTGAGTTGATGCAATGTGATACTCAGTAACTGAGACTCAATAGGCAGGGTCACTCAGATATATCCCAGAACGTCTGGTGTGGAAAACTTATTGCTGTACTGTTTCAGTCAGGCTTGCTTCACCGCACTTGCGATTGGGCAACTTCACAGTGCATTTAAGCTGAACCCCAGTTGACTTGAGACCATTGGATTGTGGGATTTCCTGCCTTTGCTGTCCTGATGCATGCTGGGAGAGAAAGTCAGCATCTTGCCCCTCCCCCAAGACCTGTGATTTTTACCTGTTGGTATGAATGGTCCAAGACTTCAGAGGCTGGGGTGTTGTGGAATTTTCTGACAAGCACTCACAGTATTGAAATGAAAAGTCTCGGTCTGAGTGCCTGAAATGGGGAGAACAGATACTTGAAGCCACCATGCAGGAACACACCAGAGCACAATCAGCTGTCCTCGCAACATGGGAGCAATACTGGCTCACTTCACCCTACACCAAGCTAACATTATTTGAATCAGTGAGTAGGCAGCGTGTAGGGTATTTGACCACAGGGATAGCGGGAGGATCAATCCGAACAATATCTCTCCTGCTGACTCATGGTGTCAGCTGATAGGACCATTCATCTAGTCCTCTGACCCCAGGTGGCATGTGTCTAAAACTGGGGGTGGGATGGGAAATTGAGGCCAGTACCCTTTGTTAATGTTATGTTAATGATATTGTTAGGATGCACAGGTGAACAGCATTAAATATGTACTTTGAGCACACATAAATAGGGGACAGCTGGGACACTGGTTGTGTGGGAGGAGAGCTGTAAAACGGAACAGTTGATAAACTCTAAATGGAAATAAATAAAGCTGTGTCTTGGTTTCTGCTTCACCAACTGGCTTGCATCCCCCTTACCACCCTTAAACAAAATAACCCATGTGTTTTTCATTTTATCTCTTCATAGCACCAACTCAGAACACCAGTCAAGAAGAAATTGTAACGTGTGAGTAATATTTTTACACTGTTCGAATAGTAAATACCATAACTACCTGGAAACTTCATGTCCTTGAGCTGATTGGAAATAATGAAACCTAATGAATTATTGATTCTGAACTATTTCATTGATCTTGTCTTTCTGTGCCTAGTCCCTCTTGTCAATATTTATCCAATGTGTTCATGGCCTCCCTCAGCTTCTTGTTACATAAACCTCATGAGCATATTTTAAATTATTTAAAATTTTGCCACTTTGGGAGACTCCTTCAAGAGCATATTTTAGTGCAGGATTCATTACTGATCCCAGTGCTGGGCACGGTGTCAACAGAATTGAAAGTCTGGGTTCAAGAAGACAATTCACCCCAATTTTTCTCTGGGATGTTACGAACAGAAGAGGGGTTAATTTTGACTACCATGATTTCTCCTCTTGCCATATTTCCATAAAAAGCAATGTGGTCTGCTGTGCTTACCTCCTAAAAAATGTATTTTATTACAAACGTATCAAAACAAGTTACAATGAATAAACACCCCGGGAAACATACTTCTCAATAATCAACTATACAGTCTGTACGGATTTTTACCGTTTTTCACCACCCCCTCTCCCGCGATGAAAAGCCCCTCAACCACGGTCACAAACACCCCCCACCTGTCCTTAAACCCCGCTGAAGAGCCCCTTAACTCACACTTTATCTTCTCTAACCGCAGGAAGTCATACAGGTCACCCAACCAAGCCACTCCAGCAAAATTCACCACCGTGCAATCAGAGAGTCAAAGGCCACGACATCGGTCTTCCTCCTCTCTATGCTCTCCAGCTTCTCTGAAACCCCAAATATAGCTACCAAAGGGTCCGGGTCCACCTCCTCCCCCACTATCCTGGCTAAGAACGTGAACACTCCCGCCCAGAATCTTCCTAATTTTTCACAACCCCAAAACATGTGCGTGTGATTCGCTGGCCCCCGCCCACACCTCTCACACTCATCTGCTACCCCCTGAAAGAACCCACTCATTCTCGCCCGAGTCATGTGCACCCAGTGCACCATCTTAAACTGTATCAGGCTCATCCTTGCACATGAGGAGGTCCCGTTTACCCTACGCAGTGCCTCACTCTATTCTCCCCTACCAACTCCCATTTCTCTTTGATCTTCACCACCCGTTCACCTCCCTGCTTCCCCAGCCACTTGTATATATCCCCAATTCTTCCCTCCCCTTCCACATCGGACGCAGCAGTTGCTCCAGCAGGATGTATCCCGGCAACCTAGGGAACCCCCTCCAGACCTTTCGTGCAAAGCCCCTAACCTGCAGATACCTGAACTCACTCCCCCTCGGCAGCTCTACCCTCTCCCGTAGCTTCTCCAGACTGGCAAACCCATCCTTCAAATACAGATTCTTCACCTTGACCAGCCCCACTTCCCCTGGGGCTCCACCTCCTGTATACACTATCCACCCCCCCCCCCCCGCCCCCGGCTCAAACTCATGTTTCTCGCACAGCGGCGTTAACACCGACATCCCTTCCACCCTAAAATGCCTCCTCAGCTGATTCCATATCTTCACTGTGGACTGCACCACTGGGCTCCCTGAATACCTACTCTGAGCCATTGGCATCGCTGCCGTCACCATAGCCCTCAAACTAGACCCCTTACAAGATTCCTCCTCCATCCTAACCCACTCTACCCCTTCTTCCCACCACCGCCCCGCTTTGTTCACATTCGCCGCCCAATAATAATAATAATCGCTTATTGTCACAAGTAGGCTTCAATGAAGTTACTGTGAAAAACCCCTAGTCGCCACATTCCGGTGCCTGTTCAGGGAGCCCGGTACTGGAATTGAACCCGAGCTTCAGCAGCCTCCCCAGGTCAGCATCTCTGAACCTTGGGGCCATTGTTGCAAGCTGGGTGCCATTATTGTGAGTTGGCTGAGCAAGGGCAGCTTAAGTGCTGCTCGACCTTGTTAGCAGGGGTCTGGCGAGCACAGTCCCGGTGAATCAGCTGGCGAGCCTTCATTTGTGACGAGAAGCCTGTGAGGCCTCTAAGTGGACCAATTAACGTTGAATAGCATTGTGGGCCGAGCGCCGGGAAGCTCGCGGCAATTTCCGCTCGCTACCACACTTAGAAATTTTTCCGGAGAATTGCGCCCATTGTGTGAGGTATTCAATCAGATTTGTGAGGCAAGAGCTACCCTTCACGAATCCGTGTTTACTATTCCAGATTAAGCTGCATCTTTCCAAATAGTCATAAATCCTATCCTTCAGGACCTTTTCCATTATCTTCTCGACCACCGAAGTAAGACTAACTGGCCTATAATTACCAGGGTCATTCCTATTCCCTTTCTTGAACAGAGGAACAACATTCGCTACTCTCCAGTCCTCTGGCACTATCCCCGTGGACAGCGAGGACCCAAAAATCAAAGCCAAAGGCTCTGCAATCTCATCCCTTGCCTCCCAAAGAATCCTTGGGTATATCCCATCTGGCCCAGGGGACTTGTCGACCCTCCGGTTTTTCAAAATTGCTAATACATCCTTCCTCAGAGCATCTACTTCCTCCAGCCTACCGCCTGAATCACACTCTCATCCTCAAAAACATGGCCCCTCTCTTTTGTGAACACTGAAGAAAAGTATTCATTCAACGCCTCTCCTATTTCTTCTGACTCCATGCACAAGTTCCCACTACTGTCCTTGACCGGCCCTACCCTCACCCTGGTCATTCTTTTATTTCTCACATAAGAGTGAAAAACCTTGGGGTTTTCCTTGATCTGACCCGCCAAGGACTTCTCATGCTCCCTCCTAGCTCTCCTAAGCCCTTTTTTCAGTTCATTCCTTGCTACTTTGTAACCCTCAAGCGACCCAACTGAACCTTGTTTTCTCATTCTTACATACTCTTCCTTTTTCCTCTTCACAAGACATTCAACCTCTTTGGTGAACCATAGTTTCCTCACACGGCCATTTCCTCCCTGCCTGACAGTGACATGCCAATCAAGGACACGCAGTATTTGTTCCATGAACAAGCCCCACTTTTCATTTGTGCCTTTCCCTGACAGTTCTGTTCCTATCTTATTCACCCTAATTCTTGCCTAACCGCATCATAATTACCCCTCCCCCAATTATAAACCTTGCCCTGCAGTATGGCCCTATCCCTCGCCATTGCAATAGTGAAAGACACCTAATTGTGGTCACTATCTCCAAAGTGCTCTCCCACAAACAAATCTAACACTTGGCCCGGTTCATTACACAGTACCAAATCCAATGTGGCCCCCCCTCTTGTCGGCCTATCCACATATTGTGTCAGGAAACCCTCCTGCACACACTGTACAAAAACTGCCCCATCCGAACCGTTCAACCTATTGAGGTTCCAATTAATATTTGGAAAGTTAAAGTCACCCATGACAACTACCCCGAGACCTCCACACCTATCCATAATCTGTTTTGCAATTTCTTCCTCCACATCTCTATTACTATTTGGGGGCCTATAGAAAACTCCTAACAGTATGACCACTCCTTTCCTATTTCTAACTTCGGCCCATATTACCGCAGTAGGCAGATCCCCTTCAAACTGCCTTTCTGCAGTTGTTAAACTATCCTTGATTAACAATGCTACTCCTCCACCTCTTTTACTACCTTCCCTACTCTTATTGAAATATTACTACCCCGGAACTTCCAACAATCATTCCTGTCCCTGTTCTAACCATGTCTCCATAATGGCCACAACATCGTAGTCCCAAGTACCAATCCACGCTCCAAGTTCACCTACCTTATTCCGGATGCCCCTTGCATTGAAGTAGACACTTCAACCCACCTTTCTGTCTGCCGGTACACTCCTGCGACCTTGATACCCTCCTCAGTACCTCACTACTCTGGACACTGGCTTCTGGACTACAGCTCGTTTTCCCAGCCGCCTGACAAATCAGTTTAAACCCCCCCGAAGAGCCGTAGCAAATTTCCCTCCCAGAATATTGGTGCCCCTCTGGTTCAGGTGCAAACCGTCCTGTCTGTACAAGTCCCACCTTCCCCAGAATGTGCACCAATTATCCACGTACCTGAAACCCTCCCTCCTACACCATCCCTGCAGCCACGTGTTTATCTGCACTCTCTCCCTGTTCCTCACCTCACTAGCACGTGGCACCGGCAACAAACCAGAGATAAAAATATGGTGGGCCAAACACAACATATTGCTACTGAATATTAAACTCCACCGTACCCTTTTAATTCTGTGGGTATCAATACACATTTAAGTAGGTTTCTTTGTACCCTGTTTTATATTTAACCTTTCTATTTTGTTTCAGGTCCACAATCCACTTTTACTTCTGAAGAATGTATGAAATTGGCCACGTTGGTCAATAACGACTGGAAGATGCTAGGCCGGACCTTGGGTTTGACTGAAAGCGAGATCTGTTGCATTGATTATGACTACAATGTTAATGGCTTGATTGAGAAAGCCTATCAGATGCTTCAGAAGTGGATACAACAGCAAGGGAAGAATGCTAATCAAAGATCGTTAATGTTGTACCTGAAGAAGATGAAGCGGGAAGACCTGGCAAGGCAGTTTTGTTTACTATTGACAGAGTGACAAATTTACAGATTTACTGTTTGCCCTAACTTGTAGCAAGCTTGGAGAATATTTTTTACTTCTTTAGTTAAAGATTTGTATTTTGTTTCAAAATCAACAGGAAAAGGAATACAGCTGGTGTTCGCATGCAAACTTTGAATGAAAAGGTTGTCATTCTTGCGTGGTGTCGAGGAAGATTTTGTGGAATTTAGCCCAAGTTCCTCAATTAACTCTTTGGCAGTGATCAAGAATAATGTATATTAATGCATCACATGAAAATTAATTTCAGCACTTTCTCCCCTGGCCATGTCAGTTTGAGCACACAATCCAGGCTGAGTGTGGAGTGCAGGGCATCATTACGAGATGCTGCCTTTTTGGATGAGAAATTGAATTACCTGTTTGTCCTTTTTCTGGAATTTATTCCGTGGCACTAATCGGAGAAGAATGTATCTTGCTCAACATTCCTCCCTCAGCCATTAATTTAACTCTTGTGGGACCTTGCCAATTGACAATTGAGTGCAGATAATCACTAGGCAAAGCTTTCAACACGGACCTGAGTAATGTCACAACTTGTTCAAAATGTTTTATGATTTATTGTCCGTTTGATTGTAAAAAGAAAACACTGTACATTTTTACAACATAATTAAATCTTTTCGGGTTCTGTCATGCTTTACTGTCAAAGGAAGGACTGCAAAGTGGGGGTAGTGTTTGTCAGGCAAGAAAATTTATAACTTGTCGTGTTGGGGTTCCGCTATACAGATGAACCAACACGGTTGCAGATGGTACAACTTTCAATAACAACATCTGTAAATTTATGACTGTGGTTCGTTCTTTACCCTTTAACCTGTGGACCCAGCCCTAACACTATCTTAGAGAGGCACTCAGCACATGGTGTATGTCTTGAGTGGCTTGCTGTGAGCTCTGTGCCCTGAGCTGTCTCCTGCTGAGCGGGAACTGTGGTGTTCCCCGTTTTATAGTGCGTGTGCTCTTGTTTGTGATTGGCTGTGATGTTGCGTGTGTGTTGATTGGTCCCGTTGATCTGTCCATCAGTATGTATGTATGTTTGCACCATGATGTTTATCTGAATATCATGACATCCCCCTTTTTTACAAGAATATGTGCCTATGTGGTAATAAATATAGATGTGTTCTGAGTGCAGCTGAATGTGTGTGTGTGTGCAATATTGACAACATGTACATGAGGCTAAACTATATACATAGGAAGGTGTCAGGTGCAACATAACAACGAGGTTGTACCATAAACAAAACGAGTGTAATCATCAAACATCAAAAACGAACTCCTGTAACGACAAAAAGAGAAACATATTAACATTGGGTATGCCACAATGTTCAAACAGGCTCATAAGTCCAGCCTAGTGTGGTGGGCGACAAATTCGGGTTGACCGCCTCAAGGGTGGGTCAGGATCCACCGGCTGAGGAATGGGCCTGGCCACGGGCGACAGAGGAATAGGCAGAGTGGCAGGAAGCTCCACGAAGTCGACATCAGGAACAACAGGAGGGCGTGGCACCGGTGTATGATCACGTAGCGAGCGTGGAAGCAGGCGAAGAAACCCGGCGATTACGCCGGCGAATGGAGCCATCAGGCATGCGAACCAGGAACGAGCGGGGAGCCACGCGTCGGAGAACTTCGGCAGTTGCCGACCAGCCACCCTCTGGTAGGTGGATGCGGATGTTGTCTCCAGGCGCCAAGGCAGGAAGATCAGTTACCCGAGTGTCATGTGTCACCTTCTGCTGAGCACGCTGCTGCCGCATCCTTTGCAGTACTGGATCATGGTCGGGTGTAGGAACAAGAATGGATGGCACAGTGGTCCTGAGGGCGCGACCCATCAACAGCTGGGCTGGTGAGAGGCCAGTGGATAGTGGGGCCGAGCGATAGGCCAGCAGGGCTAAGCAGAAATCCGATCCGGCATCAGCAGCCTTGCAGAGGAGCCGCTTGACGATATGGACGCCCTTTTCCGCCTTGCCATTTGACTGGGGATGCAGAGGGGCTAGACGTCACGTGTGTGAAGCCATACGAAGCAGCAAAAGAAGGGAGTGGTGGGGGGGAAGTGGTGGGGGGGGGGGAAGTGGTGGGGGGGAGGGGGGGGGGAAGTGGTGGGGGGGAGGGGGGGGGAAGTGGGGGGGGGGAGGGGGGGGGAAGTGGTGGGGGGGAGGGGGGGGAAGTGGTGGGGGGAAGGGGGGGGAAGTGGTGGGGGGGAGGGGGGGGAAGTGGAGGGGGGGGGGAAGTGGTGGGGGGGGAGGGGGGGGGAAGTGGTGGGGGGGAGGGGGGGGAAAGTGGTGGGGGGGAGGGGGGGGAAGTGGTGGGGGGGAGGGGGGGGAAGTGGTGGGGGGGAGGGGGGGAAGTGGTGGGGGGGGTGGGGGGGGGAAGTGGTGGGGGGGGAGGGGGGAAGTGGTGGGGGGGAGGGGGAGGGGGGGGAGTGGTGGTGGGGGAGTGGTGGTGGGGGGAGGGGGGAGTGGGGGGGGAGTGGTGGTGGGGGGAGGGGGGAGTGGTGGTGGGGGGGAGTGGTGGTGGGGGGGAGGGGGGAGTGGTGGTGGTGGGGGGGAGGGGGGAGTGGTGGTGGGGGGGAGGGGGGAGTGGTGGTGGTGGGGGGGAGGGGGGAGTGGTGGTGGGGGGAGTGGTGGTGGGGGGGTGGGGGAGGGAGAGGTGGGGGAGGAGAGGTGGGGGGGAGGGGTGGGAGGGAGAGGTGGGGGGAGGGGTGGGGGGGAGGGGTGGGAGGGAGAGGTGGGGGGAGGGGTGGGGGGGAGGGGGGGAGTGGTGGTGGGGGGGTGGGGGAGGGAGAGGTGGGGGAGGGAGAGGTGGAGGGGAGGGGGGGGAGTGGTGGGGGGTGGGGGGGAGGGGGGGGTGGGGGTGGGGGGGGGAGGGGGGGGAGTGGAGGGGGGGGAAGTGGTGGGGGGGAGGGGGGGAAGTGGTGGGGGGGTGGGGGGGAGGGGGGAGGGGGGGAGTGGAGGGGGGGGAGGGGGGGGGAGTGGAGGGGGGGGAAGTGGTGGGGGGGAAGTGGTGGGGGGGAGGGGGGGAAGTGGTGGGGGGGGAAGTGGTGGGGGGGAGGGGGGGAAGTGGTGGGGGAGGGGGAGGGGGGGGGAGTGGTGGTGGGGGGGAGGGGGGAGTGGTGGTGGGGGGGAGTGGTGGTGGGGGGAGTGGTGGTGGGGGGGAGGGGGGAGTGGTGGTGGGGGGGAGGGGGGAGTGGGTGGTGGGGGGGTGGGGGAGGGAGAGGTGGGGGAGGGAGAGGTGGGGGGAGGGGGGGGAGTGGTGGGGGGGTGGGGGGGAGGGGGGGGAGTGGGTGGGGGGGAGGGGGGGGAGTGGTGGGGGGGAGGGGGGGAGTGGTGGGGGGAGGGGGGGGTGGGGGGGGGGAGGGGGGGAGTGGTGGGGGGGAGGGGGGAGTGGTGGGGGGGAGGGGGGGGGGAGGGGGGGAGTGGTGGGGGGGAGGGGGGGAGGGGGGGAGTGGTGGGGGGGAGGGGGGAGGGGGGGAGTGGTGGGGGGGGGGGGGAGGGGGGGGAGTGGTGGGGGGGGAGGGGGGGGAGTGGTGGGGGGGAGGGGGGGAGTGGTGGGGGGGGAGGGGGGGGAGTGGTGGGGGGGAGGGGGGGAGTGGTGGGGAGGGGGGGAGTGGTGGGGGGGGGGGGAGTGGTGGGGGGAGGGGGGGAGTGGTGGGGGGAGGGGGGGAGTGGAGGGGGGGGAGTGGTGGGGGGAGTGGTGGGGGGGAGTGGTGGGGGGGGAGGGGGGGAGTGGTGGGGGAGGGAGAGGTGGGGGAGGAGAGGTGGGGGGGTGGGGGAGGGAGGGAGGGGAGGGAGGGAGAGGTGGGGGGGGAGGGGGAGGGTGGGAGGGAGAGGTGGGGGGGAGGGGGAGGGAGGGAGGGAGAGGTGGGGGGGAGGGGGAGGGAGGGAGGGAGAGGGGGGGAGGGGGAGGGAGGGAGGGAGAGGTGGAGGGGGAGGGAGGGAGAGGTGAGGGGGAGGGAGGGAGAGGGGGGAGGGGAGGGAGGGAGGGAGAGATGGGGGGGAGGGGGAGGGAGGGAGAGGTGGGGGGAGGGGGAGGTGGGGGGGAGGGAGAGGTGGGGGGGGGAGGGGAGAGGGGGGAAGGGGAGGGAGGGAGAGGTGGGAGGTGGGGGGGGGAGAGGTGGGGGGGAGGGGGAGGGAGGAGGGAGGGGGGAGGGAGAGGTGGGGGGAGGGGGGGAGAGGAGAGGGGAGGGGGGGAGAGGAGGGGGAGGGGGAGAGGGAGGGGGAGGAGGGGGAGGAGGGGGGGGGAGGGGGGGAGAGGAGGGGGAGGAGGTGGGGAGGGGGAGGGGGAGGAGGAGGGGGAGGGGAGGTGGGGGAGGAGGAGGGGGAGGGGAGGGGGGGGGAGGAGGGGTGGGGGAGGGGGAGGAGGGGGGTGGGGGAGGGGGGGTGGGGGTGGGGGGAGGAGGGGGGTGGGGGAGGAGGAGGAGGGGGTGGGGAGGGGGGGGAGGAGGGGTGGGGGAGGGGGGAGGAGGGGGGTGGGGGGAGGGGGGGAGGGGGAGGGGGAGGAGGGGGTGGGGGAGGGAGAGGAGGGGGGGGAGGGAGAGGAGGGGGAGGGGAGAGGAGGGGGGGAGGGAGAGGGGGGGAGGGAGAGGACTGGGGAAGGAGAGGAGGGGGGGAAGGAGAGGAGGGGGGGAAGGAGAGGAGGGGGGAGGGAGTGGAGGGGGGGGGGGGGGGAGAGGGGGGGGGGGGGGAGGGAGAGGAGTGGGGGGGGAGGGAGAGGGTGGGGGGGAGGGAGAGTGGGGGGAGGGAGAGGGGGGGAGGGAGGGAGAGTGGGGGGGAGGGAGAGGGGGGGGGAGGGGGAGGTGGGGGGGAGGGAGAGGGGGGGGTGGGTGAGGGGGGGGAGGGGAGGGAGGGGGGAGGGAGAGGGGTGGAGGGAGGGAGAGGGGGGGGAGGGAGAGGGGTGGAGGGAGGGAGAGGAGGGGGAGGGAGAGGGGGGGAGGGAGGGAGAGGAGGGGGGAGGGGGAGGGAGGGAGAGGAGGGGGGAGGGAGGAGGAGGGGGAGGGGGGGGAGGGGGGGGGGAGGAGGGGGGAGGGAGAGGAGGGAGGGGGAGGAGGGGGAGGGAGGAGGAGGGGGTGGGAGGAGGAGGGGGAGGGAGGGGGAGGGGGAGGAGGGAGGGGGGGAGGGAGAGGAGGGAGGGGAGGGAGAGGGGGGGGAGGGAGGGAGGGGGAGGGAGAGGGGGGGGGGTGGGAGGGGAGGGGTGGGATGAAGGAGGGAGGAGGGAGAGGGGGGAGGGAGAGGAGGGAGGGGGAGGGGAGGGGGGGGAGGGAGGGAGGGGGAGGGAGAGGGGGGGAGGGAGGGAGGGGAGGGGGAGAGGATGAAGGGAGGGGAGGGGTGGGAGGGAGGGGAGGGAGGGAGGGAGAGGAGGGGGAGGGAGAGGAGGGGAGGAGGGGGAGGGAGAGGAGGGGGGGAGGGAGAGGTGGGGGGGGGGGAGGAGAGGTGGGGGTGGGGGAGAGGTGGGGGGAGAGGTGGGGGGAGGGGGAGGTGGGGGGAGGTGGGGGAGAGGGGGAGGGGGGGGAGGGGGAGGTGGAGGGAGAGGTGGGGGGAGGGGGAGGGAGAGGGTGGGAGGGGGAGGGAGAGGTGGGAGGGGGAGGGAGAGGTGGGAGGGAGAGGTGGGGGAGGGTGAGGTGGGGGGAGGGGGAGAGAGGTGGGGGGGAGGGTGGGGGGAGGGGAGAGGTGGGGGGAGGGGAGAGGGGTGGGGGGAGGGGAGAGAGGTGGGGGGAGGGGGAGGGAGAGGTGGGGGGAGGGGGAGAGAGAGGTGGGGGAGGGGGAGAGAGAGGTGGGGGGGGGGGAGAGAGGTGGGGGGAGGGGGAGAGAGAGGTGGGGGGAGGGGGAGAGAGAGGTGGGGGAGGGGGAGGGAGAGGTGGGGGGAGGGGGAGAGAGGTGGGGGGAGGGGGAGAGGGAGGAGGGGGAGGGAGAGGTGGGGGGAGGGGGAGAGAGGTGGGGGGAGGGGGAGAGAGAGGAGGGGGAGGGGAGAGGTGGGGGGAGGGGGAGAGAGAGGTGGGGGGAGGGGGGAGGGAGAGGTGGGGGGAGGGGGAGGGAGAGGTGGGGGGAGGGGGAGGGAGAGGTGGGGGAGGGGGAGGTGGGGGGAGGGGGAGGGAGAGGTGGGGGAGGGGGAGGGAGAGGTGGGGGGAGGGGAGGGAGAGGTGGGGGGAGGGGGAGGGAGAGGTGGGGGGAGGGGGAGGGAGAGGTGGGGGAGGGGGAGGAGAGGTGGGGGGGAGGGGGAGGTGGGGGGAGGGGGAGGGAGAGGTGGGGGGAGGGGGAGGGAGAGGTGGGGGGAGGGGGAGGGAGAGGTGGGGGGAGGGGGAGGGAGGGGTGGGGGGAGGGGGAGGGAGAGGTGGGGGGAGGGGGAGGGTGAGGTGGGGGGAGGGGGAGGGAGAGGTGGGGGGAGGGGAGGGAGAGGTGGGGGGAGGGGGAGGGAGAGGTGGGGGGAGGGGAGGGAGAGGTGGGGGGAGGGGGAGGGAGAGGTGGGGGGAGGGGGAGGGAGAGGTGGGGGGAGGGGGAGGGAGAGGTGGGGGGAGGGGGAGGTGGGGGGGAGGGAGAGGTGGGGGGGAGGGAGAGGTGGGGGGAGGGGGAGGGGGAGGTGGGGGGGAGGGGAGGTGGGGGGGAGGGAGAGGTGGGGGGGAGGGAGAGGTGGGGGGGAGGGAGAGGTGGGGGGGAGGGAGAGGTGTGGGGGGGGAGGGGAGAGGTGGGGGGAGGGAGAGGAGAGGTGGGGGGAGGGGGAGGGGAGAGGTGGGGGGGGGAGGGAGAGGGAGGGTGGGGGGGGGGAGGGAGAGGTGGGGGGGGTGGAGAGGTGGGGGGAGGGAGAGGTGGGGGGAGGGGAGGGTGGGGGGGGGAGAGGTGGGGGGAGGGGGAGAGAGGTGGGGGAGGGGGAGGGAGAGGGGAGAGAGAGGGGAGGGAGAGGGGGGGAGAGGGTGGGGGAGGGGGAGAGAGGTGGGGGGAGGGGGAGAGAGGTGGGGGGAGGGGAGGGAGAGGGGGGGGGGGGAGAGGGGGGGGAGGTGGGGGGGGAGGTGGGGGGGGGGGAGAGGTGGGGGGAGGGAGGGGGGGGGGAGGGAGAGGTGGGGGGAGGGAGAGGTGGGGGGAGGGAGAGGTGGGGGGAGGGAGAGGTGGGGGGGAGGGAGAGGTGGGGGGGAGGGGTGGGGGGGGAGAGGTGGGGGGGGAGAGAGGTGGGGGGAGGGGGAGGGAGAGGAGGGGGAGAGGAGGGGGAGAGGTGGGGGGAGGGGGAGAGGAGGGGGGAGGGTGGGGGGAGGGGGAGGGGAGAGGAGGGGGAGAGGTGGGGGAGGGGGAGGGAGAGGAGGGGGAGAGGTGGGGGGGGGAGAGGTGGGGGGGGGAGAGGTGGGGGGGGAGAGGTGGGGGGGGAGAGGTGGGGGGGGGAGAGGTGGGTGGGGGGGAGGGAGAGGTGGGGGGGAGGGGGAGGTGGGGGGAGGGGGAGGTGGGGGGGAGGGGGAGGTGGGGGGAGGGGGAGGGAGAGGTGGGGGGGAGGGGGAGGGAGAGGTGGGGGGAGGGGGAGGGGAGAGGTGGGGGGGAGGGGGAGGGAGAGGTGGGGGGGAGGGGGAGGGAGAGGTGGGGGGGAGGGGGAGGGGGAGGGAGAGGTGGGGGGGAGGGGGAGGGAGAGGTGGGGGGGAGGGGGGAGGGAGAGGTGGGGGGGAGGGGGGGGGGAGGGAGAGGTGGGGGGGAGGGGGAGGGAGAGGTGGGGGGAGGGGGAGGGAGAGGTGTGGGGGGGAGGGGGAGGGAGAGGTGGGGGGGGGGGAGGGAGAGGGTGGGGGGAGGGGGAGGGAGAGGTGGGGGGGGAGGGGGAGGGAGAGGTGGGGGGAGGGGAGGGAGAGGTGGGGGGAGGGGGAGGGAGAGGTGGGGGGGAGGGGGAGGGAGAGGTGGGGGGAGGGGGAGGGAGAGGTGGGGGGGAGGGGGAGGGAGAGGTGGGGGGGAGGGGGAGGGAGAGGTGGGGGGGAGGGGGAGGGAGAGGTGGGGGGGAGGGGGAGGGAGAGAGGTGAGGGGGAGGGAGAGGTGGGGGGGAGGGGGAGGGAGAGGTGGGGAGGGAGAGGTGGGGGGGAGGGGGAGGGAGAGGTGGGGGAGGGAGAGGTGGGGGAGGGAGAGGTGGGGGGGGAGGGAGGGAGAGGTGGGGGGTAGGGGGAGGGAGAGGTGGGGGAGGGAGAGGTGGGGGGGGGGAGGGAGAGGTGTGGGGGGGATGGAGAGGTGTGGGGGGGATGGAGAGGTGGGGGGGGAGGGAGAGGTGTGGGGGGATGGGGAGGAGGAGAGAGGAGGGGGAGGGAGAGGTGGGGTGGAGGGGGAGGTGGGGGGGGAGGGAGAGGTGGGGTGGAGGGGGAGGTGGGGGGGAGGGAGAGGTGGGGGGGATGGGGAGGAGGGAGAGGAGAGGGGGAGGGAGAGGGGGAGGGAGAGGTGGGGTGGAGGGGAAGGTGGGGGGGGAGGGAGAGGTGGGGGTGGAGGGAGGTGGGGGGGGGGAGGGAGGGAGAGGTGGGGGGGGGAGGAGAGGGGGGGGGGGGAGGGAGAGGGGGGGGGGGGAGGAGAGGTTGGCGGGGTGGGTGGGAGAGGGGGGGGGGGAGGGAGAGGTGGGGGGGGAGGGAGAGTGTGGGGGGGGGGGGTGGGAGAGTGGGGGTGGGGGTGAGGTGGTGGGGGGGAGGGAGAGGTGGGGGGGGAGGGAGAGGGTGGGGGGGCGGGGGAGAGGTGGGGGGGGGAGGGTGAGGGAGCGGGGGGGGGGAGGGTCGTGGGGGGGGGGAGGGAGAGGTGTGGGGGGGATGAGAGGTGGGGGAGGGTGAAGGGAGGAGGAGGGGGG